>NW_015160243.1:369000-372818 GCF_001447785.1 Gekko japonicus
GTATAGAGGGTATAGAGCAAGGGGCTCAATACACAGCCTTGTGGAGAACCGGTATTAAGGGTAAGGGCTGTGGACATATAGGACCCTACTCTAACCCTCTGGGGGCGGGCTGTCAAAAAGTTCAAAATCCAGAAACATATGGAGCTGGAGAGTCCAAGGCCCTCCAATTTGGACACTAATCTATCTGGGAGGATGGTATTAAAGGCAGAACTGAAATCCACAAACAACAGCCTCACATAACTCCCCGGCTGCTCCAGATGTGACAGAGCAGTATGCAGAGTAGTGTTGATGGCATCCTCTGTGGATCTGTTTGCCTTATATGCAAACTGGTGACTATCCAGTGTAGATGGAATACATGAGACGATGTGACTACGTACCAATTTCTCAAAACACTTCATCACAATTGGAGTGAGTGCAACTGGTCTATAATCCTTTAGACTGCTGATTGTGGATTTTTTGGGCAGGGGAACAATAATTGAGGACTTTAGGCAAGATGGAACAATAGACTGGTGTAAGGACCGGTTGAAGATCTTAGTAAAGACCCCTGCCAACTGGTCAGCACACTCGCTTTCAACACCCATCCCGTAATGCCATCAGGTCCAGCCGCTTTCCTCGGATTTACAGCCCTCAGCGTACGCCTCACCTCATGCTCTTCTACCCTGAGGGAGGGGCCGCCATGGACAGATGGCTGTAGTATGGCTGTCCCCTTCGGCTCCACATCAAAATGGGCAAAGAAGAGATTAAGCTCCTCTGCCAATGAAGGGTCTCCATCCACAGCAGCAATGGTTGGTTTATAATTGGTAATATTCTGAATCCCCTGCCACACCTGCTGCATGTCATTCGTATTGAATTTATCCTCAATCCTCTGCCTATAGACCAGCTTAAACGCTTGTGTGCAAGGTGGAATACAGAATGAACAATACAATAGGTCTATGATTAGAAAGTTGGAAAACAATGCAAACAACACATTTTCTAAGGCAAGGTATGGTATAAACAGCTGCAGAAAGTGGAATTACAAAGCTAGAAGACAATGCCATAAAAAAGCAAGATGATACCTGAAATACTGCAAAACTATCCCATTATGAAGGTGCACTCCTCAACCATTCAATTCTAATTCAAATCCATAAAAATGATGTATTGAGCATTAAAATTTAGCACATTCTGCAGAATGACAGAAGAGTGGGAACTTTTCTAATCAGGCAGGCTGCTACCCAAGGTGGGAGTCATGACAGAGAATGCACATAAACAGACAGTTGTCGACCTTATCGATTTGTAAGGTGGTGCCTTCAGAGGGTTTTGCTCAGACAAACAAAGCTGTCACAGCAGAAGGTCCTTCAGGTATGTTGGTCCAAGGCCATTAAGGGTTTTGTAGGCCCATGCAGGTTCCATGATCCCCAGCATAGCTTTTTTGGTGGCTAAAGTGGACCCTTCCCTCTTTTTTTCACCAGTGGAGAAGCTGGTTGAATACAACCCATTATATATCCTCTGAAACTTGCATTTCTCAAGTTCTGTCTAAAAATCAGGGATGCAAAAAAGACCTGAAGTTGTACCATAGGCTGTCACCAACAACTCCTTTAAAAGGCTAATTAGCATCAGCTAAAATTTTAACTATTGTTAAGTCAACAACATTTTTCACTATAAGGGCTTTTCTGCATGCTTAACTTACTCCTGATTTTCTTGGCAGTTGATCCACAAACATTGGAATTGGTTCTTCTAATTGTCTACCCTCCCTTTACGTTTTCACAGCTGTGAAGTCAGTTTATTTTCTTCCTCATCCCATAAATAATGAGGATTATCAAGGGAGGGTGTTGTCATCATTGGTGTCACAGCAGTCCCACCCCTTTATTTTTTCCCATGCTTATGTCAATATATCAATATAATGGTTGTCTGTTTAAAAAAGGAACTAATTGTAATTATAGTTTAAGCAGGTTCTCTAAATTCCTAGCTTTCATTTTTTAAAATATATCTCTAGCTCCTGATGTCATGGAGATATGCCTTTTTCCTTATATCTCCAAGAGGGAAAAAGCTTGAAACTTTTTTTACAAATGAAAGCTGAGAATTCAGAGAACCTAAAATATCATTACACTATGTCACTATATCTAGTGCCGTAAAAAAACAAACAAACCTGAAACCACTTGTCTTGGGGGGGGGGAGTGGTTTCATGATGGTAACAGTGATGGGGCAAAAGTGATTGCTGAAATGGCTTGCATCTATTTCAGCCTAATAGCTGATGGGCACATTAGCCCCGCTGTTAGGCTGAAATGGATGTAAACCATTTTAGTGATCTCCCCCCCCTCCCCATGAACCCTATGAACTTCTGAATCTCTGAAAACCACATGGAGGGTTGTAGATAGGGATGGACATGAACCTCAGTTTGTGAACCATGAACTGGCTATATTCGTCATGAAATTACATTCATGACGAGGTTCATACCCATCCCTAGTGACTAGTGCAACAGCAACAGATAAGTTTCATAGTTTAAGAAGCACTTGAATCAGGACATTTTAGATCCTAGTCTGTGGTTGCTTCCTACACAGGCACAGCTACATGGCCTTATATGACGAAAACAGCAAGTAGGGCAGAAATTGATGGGAGCTGCTTTCACACTGCTGCCCTGCCACTCACTCATCCCCTTTTGTGCACAGTGCCTATACAGAAGATAAACCCTCCTTTCCCCTTTTCCAGTGGAACACCACAGCAACAGTGCAGTGGGACTCAGCTGCAAAAGTAAAAACAAAAAACACCCTTCTAATGGTGCATGGTGTTGGGTTGTGAGGTGCTTCACACCATTTGAGAATGAAGCTTAGCTCTACCTTCCTACATGTATTGGCTGTGGCCAAACCACCCACATAGATGTTCCACTCACAGCCACTCCACAGATTTCCTGATGAGTTGGGTTTAAGAATGTTTTTCTTTAACTTGGTGTATCATGAAAAAATATGAGAACCTCTTGAGTCCTGCCAAAATTAAGCATTGTATGGATGTTCCCACATGCCACTGTCTATGCAGGGTAAAAACCCCATGTGGAAGCACCCTTACACTCTTAGCTACTAACATACACTGAATGTCTGAAAGAAAAACACATTTTGGGACATGATGAAAAAAGTGTATAGTCATCTGAACATGCAATATAGGAGGAACTGCAAAGACATGCTATACTAGGTGCAAAAAAGATCCAAAATTGTGCCAAATGCTACTGAAAAAAGATTCACCTGAATATAGTAATTAAAAAGATACAGGGTTGTGTGTTCAGATGTTATGGAAGACAGTTGCAGGAGTCACAGTTTACACATTAGTTTTGCAGTATGTGAGTAGTCTGCACTTTTGAAATTAACAGCAAGTTTTCATAAGATTTTAGTAGTGTCAGGGTGAGGAAACTACTGTCTGGGGGCCTTGGGGGCTCAATACAGAATGCAAGAATATAGGAAGAGCCCTGTTGGATCAGACCAGTAGTCCATCTAATCCAGGATTCTGTCTCATACAGTAGTCAACCAGTTACCCTGGATGGCCCACTACAGGGCACAGAGGCTGAGGCCTTCCCCTGACATTGCCTTCTGGCACTGGTATTCAGAGATCTACTGCCAATGTATATGGAGGATCTTCTTAGCCACCATGGCTAGTAGCCACTGACAGCTCTATTCTCTATGAATCTGTTAATCCCCTTTCAGAGCTGCCTAGGCCTGTTGCCATCACTACATGATCTGGCAGCCCTAAGTATTGTGATACTCTCATATGTTTGTGAACTTGACCTAGGAGCAAAGAGGACAAATGCAAGAAAAGGCAGAGAAGAAATACATCTGAACAGCCCTGTAGGGAAA
>NW_015160243.1:372883-380782 GCF_001447785.1 Gekko japonicus
AGCTGGCACTCTGACTCCTGCCGAAGACACACACTGTAGGACAGGGGAAAGCCTGCAACTCTCCATTTGTCATTCTGAAGGCTTGCTGCCTTGCACTTTGAGAACCTTTCATCAAGAGACACTTTTATCGGCATGAAATCAACAAACTGATAAATCAACATAGAATTGTATGGAATGAAATTACACACACAGTCATTACAACTTCAAATGCAGAATGATGAATAGTTACACTGAAAACACAATCTACCAGAAACACAATAATAAGAATTATTATATTCATCCATTTAGAGAGAAGCACACCATGTGATGTGACAACTGAAACAAATTCTAATTTTGACTACTAGAACAATTAACAAAGTATTTGTGAACAAGCACCAGACCAAAATTATCTGAAGAACACATGCAACCCAACAATTCCAAAGAAAAACAACAATGGAGATTAATAAAATCTTAATTTTATTTATAGGCAGCCCTTGAATAAAACACTGATAACTATTATCTGTAAACCAATTCATTTGAATTATTCCTCCACAGCATATCCTCTTTCCAGTACTAACATCCCCAAAGGTACACGTATCTATTTGTATGTATGGGCATAGATAAACCACAATTTCAGCTAGCTTTTTGCCTGGGGCCAGTAATCATTACTTCTGGGTGAGTAATTTGCCAGACTGATATGCCAAGTCAACTGTGACAGTCAGGTACATTCAAGTGGGCAGACTGTAAATATTTATAAGCTGTTACAAAACAAGTCAAAGATACAGGTAACATTAAAGTTATCTACCACTGCCTTAAGCATTTGTACCAAAATGACACTAAAATGAGTGTAAGCCATGATCTCCCAATCATTTGAATCCCCCCCATCTTCTGTTTTGTCTTTTTCTAGTCCCATGGAGGACAAGAGATTTGAAGTCCTGGTCTAAGGGAAAGATAGGTTCAGGAAGGCAAGGAGTTGGGATCTGCTGAGGTAATTAGGGAGCTATGCAGCTAAGTTCAAGGCTAGGAAGAGGTTACTAGCTATCTAATGCAGCAGCTGCAGAAATAGAGGTGCAGGAGGGAGATGCAGCAGAGTCTAAGCAG
Organism: Gekko japonicus; assembly: GCF_001447785.1. NCBI lineage: Eukaryota > Metazoa > Chordata > Lepidosauria > Squamata > Gekkonidae > Gekko > Gekko japonicus. The sequence continues at coordinate 373,964 of NW_015160243.1, forward strand.
CTACTGAAGATTATTATAGCACCATCTGTTTCCGTGCATTTAGTGGAAACTATCAGGGGGTTATTTGTTGTTCTTCCTGAGTAAGGGTAGCACTGGGGTGGAAGGGCTTTGCACTACCAGACAAGCACCTTACCTTCTGCACTGGGCTTCAAGCTCAGGCCTGACATATTTTCTGTTCTTGAGGTGACTATAGGGTATAGGGATCCTGAATGGTGTGGGGAGACTCAGAAGATGGTGATGGAGGTGCTCCTAGGATGAAATAGGGTTTATAGATGCTGTCTGCCCTCCCCCTTACCCCATGGTTATTCTTGCTTGAATACAGGCCAACTGCCTACTCCTCTGAGCTTCTAATTCAGGCTCTGGGTGGTCATAAACACAATACTTTGCCCCAAAATCACTCAAAATCATGGAAGCAGCACCAGAGCCTCAGTCTTTCCCTCAGCAGAACTTGATGTCATGACCCCTCATCTCTTCTTCAGGTTTGACACACAGATAAATAAGGCTAGGTGTTTCCTAAAAGAGGTGACTGTCAATCAAAAAGGCCAATGCTCTATGGGTATCCAAAAAATTCTGAGCCTTCTCTGCAGCAGAGGCTGGGTTAAGTAAGTAGGTGGGGAGAACGAAGTCCCATTTCAGGTGGAACTATGTTCACAGCTGGGTTCACATGGAACTTGGAGACAACAGGACTGCTTTGTACATCTGAAGTTGAGAATTAAGAGGTCAGAGTTCACTGGACCTCCTTACTGAGCACATTGCAGCAAGTATGCTTTGTGTCCCAGTAACAAGGAGTTCAAAGGGCTTCTACATTACTTGGGTGAGAACCAGCTGTACGTCCTATAACAGTGGACATGATGCGACTGGAGGCTGGTAAGGCATTTTAATATTTGTTTCACTGGAAGTCAGTCCCATGTTACTTAACAGGGTTTACTCCCAGGAAAGTGCTCATAGAATTGCACTGTTTACTGTTGTAATAGAGGAAAACAATGTAATGACTGCTAACTGATGATACTATTTAAATATAAGTCTACCAAAATCCAGTGGTTCACCTGCAAGGTGGATATAGGTGTATTAGAGCCCAAGGGTGCAATGCTGTACAAAACCTTTCTACTTGTCAGGGATAAATGTTGCTTTAGCTGTTGCAAAAGAACCTTTGTGCTGTAGACGTTGAAACTGCAACACAGGACTGACTGTTCCACAGGATTAAACCATTTAGAATGCCAGTGCAGCTGTCTGAGGAGGAGACTGGGATTTACACTGGAAGTCTGCAATCTTGATAATATTCTATAGCACAAATACTGTTCCCTTTGAGCAGAGCTTCCCCCTTTGAAGAATGAGATGTAAATGTGTTTAGTTATGCGAGCATCCTAATGCAAAAGCATGAAAAACAATATGACTGAATGATGCTACTTCTAAAAATGCAAACTATGATCAAGTCCAAAACAAAGTTTTTATTTGCATAGAAGTGATACATGTTCTGAAACAACATAAGCAATTCAAATGAATTTTCATACAAGCAGGAACTGAAAAATGATTTTTATAATGCAGCACATAGACATTTAAAAACAATGTGTGTTAACTGCCTACAACTCTTTAAAGTTAAAGGGAGAAAAGGTGCAAAACTATTGACTAAATAATATGTTTTAGTTTCTATGGAAAGCTCTGTGAGAACAATAAATCTTTGCAAAAATAGTAAATCTTAGCAAAAAATAAATAAAGAATAGAGGTAATTTTGTGCAATGGTTAGGTTATCTGACCAGGATTCAGGAGAACTGGGTTCCACTGGGTGACCTTGGGCCAGTCACATGCTCTCAGCCTGAGAAGCCAAAGGATTGTTGTGAGGATAAAATAGGGAAAATGAGAATGCCACTTCTTGGAAGCAGGGTGAAAAAAATTAGATAGTTACAAAGAAAATAACAAATTGATCCCTATGGAGAGAGTTGTAGAAATTAAAACAAACCTCTTCAAATGGCACAGATTGTGTGATGTATAAGGTACGGTTTAGTAGACTAACCACTGGATCCTCAAAAAACTTGTTGCAAAGAGGGCTGGGGTGCACATGCACTTGAATGGTAAATGAGCATCCTTCCCCTTAAGAACATAAGAGAAACCATGTTGAATCAGTCCAACATTCTGTGTCATGAGTGGTCAAAACGCAGGTGCCATCAGGAGATCCACCAGCAGTGCCAGAACTCCAGAATCGCTCCCAGTTGTCCCCCAAGCACCAAGAATACAGAGCACCACTGCCCCAGTGTTCCATCTATACATGGCAGCTAATAGCCACTGATGAACCTTTGCTCCATATGTCTATCCGATCTCCTCTTGAAGCTTATAGCCATCACCACTTCCTGAGGCAGTGAATTCCATGGGTTAATTACTCTTTGGGTGAACAAATACTTCCTTTTATCTCTTCTAAACCTACTACTCATTAATTTCATTGAGTACTTCTTTCCTGACCTTCCATATCCCATGTATAATTTTGTAAACCTTCCTCAGACACTGACTGTACTTGGGTCTTCTTTTGTGCAAGTAACAAATCTCAACTCGGAGACTTCTATTTGTGGAGCATCTATGCTTTGCATGCAGTTGAAAACCCCAGTGTACAAATCTAGCTCCTGGGTGCAGAGGTTTCGTGCACATTGAGGACCCTAGACACAAAGTGCTGTCAATATAAATCCAGACCTCAGGTGCAGTACATGATTCCTTTGCAGCACCATAAGCATACCAGGAATACTCCTGTGCATCTGGCCATCATATAAAAATGGAAGCAACTTTGGTGCCTTTCAGTAAGGCAACTATCTGTCAGACTCAATTTGGCCACAAGCAGGTTGCTCTAGCTCAGACAGCATTTACAGTTTGGCTTAAAACTGGATCTGGCTGGTGGCAGCTGAAAATGTTTGTGGCTGCCATTTTCAGTGGTCAGTCACCAGTTCACTGGGACAGAAAAAGAGCTGGAAGAAGCCACGTGGGGCATTTACATCAGGGTCTCCCAAAGCATGCTGGATGCTAAACAACAGCAGCTCCTGTATATGAGTCTATCCAACAGAATTTTCTTCTAGCTCTTAGGTTATTATTTTCCTTCCTTCCTTCCTTCATTCATTCAACACAGAGTTATGGTGAACCAATGCTCCTTCTACAAAAAACAACAACAAATGATCCATACTACTGGTGATTTTTTCTTTCTTTCTTTAAATTATTGGGACAATGACAGTTTCTGGTGTCAGGCCTGGTTATGGGCAGTGTCAGTAAATACTTGTTCCAATATCTGCCTTTTCCCTTCAAACAGGTTATTGTTTCCATGGGATGGTCCACTCTTACAGAGATGTGGATAGAGCCAACATTTATTGGAAAGGGGACAGCAGTGACAGCTTTCTGCACTGTTGCCTATATCTTGCCTGTATCTACTCTTACCTACATCTACTCTTCCAGTAGATACCAGATTATCAAATACCACTTCTTTAAAAAATCATCGGCCAAGAAAGTACCATTGATTAAATTAATAACAGAACATACAGCTGACACTTTAGCATATAGCTCAGTTGGTGGTTGGGGAGGGGGACGCACTCTACTGAACTACTCAAAGTTACACAAGCAATGAAAGAATGTTGCCAGCCTGATAGCATCATGAAGAAAATTACATTTTATTGATGTTGGCCTATAGCATATGAATTTGTTATGAACCAACAGTTTGTCCTTGTAGAGAGTATGCTTGGCAATTTTTCATCAGAGTAAGAAAAAATGCTTAACACTAAGGAGCCTCTGGATTTGTCACTCAGTGGTACATATTATGATTCCCTTGCTGACAGCAAAGGCCAGTCAAGTTGACATCTATTATTTAAGGGTGCACTCAAAGGCAATCATCGACAAAATAATTTGGTTCTGTTCTGGAGATTAAGAAGTATCATTATTCCCCCAAAGGAGCGATAGATTAAAGCTATATATTTAATTTCTATCACCGCTGATGTTTCATAACTAACTCCTAAAAGTAAAAGTGAACAAAGGAGATGAGCCTGCATAATAAACTTAAGTTCACTTTTGCAAAAGGTGTATTCAGTGGCTGAGAACACATATGATAGCTTTTGGAAAGGACAAGTGTATGGCTTGCAAGATTTAAATTCACTATACTATACTATACTATACTATACTATACTATACTATACTATACTATACTATACTATACTATACTATACTATACCATACCATACCATACCATACCATACCATACCATACCATACCATACCATACCATACCATACCATACCATACTTAGTTGCCTGATATATGTATGTATGAGCCATTCTCAATTTTCTTGCATTTACTTAACAAGGTTTCTAAATGTGGTCTTTGGTGTTAGTATCAAAAACATCTACCACATGTTATCTATCTAAACAACTAGCAGTGCCTATATACACAACTGGCTTGGCACTGGGTGACACAGAAAGTCATGGAGGAAGAATTAGGGTCTACCTTAGTTTCTAAAGAACCCTGAGAAACTTTCATGAAAGCAAAGAAATGCTTAGTTAGAGAAGAGCAAAAAGATATTTATCTACCATTTGTTGTATCCTGCTATGCAGAATGCAAAGTGCTGGATGAATGGTAACTGAAAATTCATGGACTGAGTGGGCTCTATGATCACCATCATTGCGTAGATCAGTTTTATTAACCCCAGTGCTGCCTAGCTAGGACTAGAGTTCATATGCCTTATTCAAGTGTATATTGTACTTTAGAAGATTAAGTACAAACATGACCTGTCTTGAATCAGATTCAGTGTTGGGCAGAAGTGGCGATGATGGGCAGCACAGCTTTCTATAGGCTCATCATTTGTCTTCTTCCTTTCCTAAAGTAAAGCAAGATCTTAAATATATCCCATAATTGTGTGTGTGTGTGTGTGTGTGTATTCTGGGCTTGCAGGTTATGTACATGAAGTAATCAGTGTTTTGAAATACCTCTTTTTGTAAACATTAAATGTGCTGACATTGGCACAAAACAAAAGGACAATTTTGACTGACAAAATGTGTCTAACACAAAGTCAACAAAACTACAACAGTCAATAATACATATAACAAAAAAAAATATAACAACAGCAAAGACACTTTCTGATTCTGTACTCAGATATAAGTTCTTTTGCAATCGGAGTTATTTCCAAGTTAATTAATGTTTGCCATGCCCCGGCTTAGTCAGCCCAGAAGCTCATGTGTGATAGCATGTATGGAGTCTTTCTGTGTTCTACTCTCTGTATACAGGGCATGACAGATTGTGCCCCATTTGGTGGAGGGAAAACTTCTCTTAAAATGTAGCAGTTTTACCTAAGAAATTTCTGAGAGTATAAATGGGCAAGCATACTAATGTTAAGAACTGTGACCTAATTTCACAGAAATATTTTTGACAAATATTCTGCATGCCCTTTTGAAACGAGAGTTCTTTTAGGACCTTGCACTTTTTCAAATTCCCTCTCAGTATCTATAGAGGGCATAAGGGCCAGAACTATATATTTTTGCAATTAATTTCCTTAAGATAATGTTAGAAGCATCAGGTTCTTTAAAATATAGATGAATTCCAAGGTGAGTCGGCTAGCAGATGTTATTAATGGCATATGATTTATTGTGACATGAAACCTGAGCTGAAACCATATGATTAGCTGAGCTTTTTATAAATTATAATTGCCAACTGCTGAAAATATGCAGCCGGACCCTAATAAACCAGATTCACCATTAGAGTCTAGAAATTCAGCATTTGCCAAGTGTTCAATAGCTCCTGCCATTTGTCTTTGGAGGCACTTAGAGTGCCCTTGGCTGTGGAAGCTAGACCTGAGCTATATCTTTAATACAGTATAATTCTTGACAGAAGCTTTTTAGAGTTTTACCATTATTACACAGGCATTTATTATAGGATATGGTGTAATACAGAAAGCACTAGATTACAAGTAGCATGTTCTCTAGATACTGACTTTACGTCCTTTCAACTATAGCTTCAGTTATGCTTCAAGAAACTCAAAAGTGCCACCAGTATACCTACTTGCTTTTCATCAAAATCAGAGAACCATCTATATATTGGTTTCAGAATCACATCTTCATAAGTGTGATGTGGCATATTAAAGAGTATTTAGACTTCATTTTCTCCCCCATACCAAGAATAATGATACAGAAGAAAATCTCTGTGAAAACACAACAGAACAGCTCTACAAAATGCATAATTTTCTATTGGATAAACAGTGTAGATAACAAGAAACAAATATGAATGCAACCCAGTAAGCTCATATACTGCATTCTCATTGTACTAGATTTTTAGGGTTTTTATGACTAGCTGTTCATAAGCTTGCTTTCAGGGGGAAAGGGGACATATACATATCTCTCCCTTATTATAAAAGAGTTTTGGGTGCCAGAATTCTAAAATTGGCCCCTTTAGTGTTAGGCCGAAAAAACTGCCACTCGGAAGACACTGGCTGGGTTCATTGGCTGCTTTGTGCAGTCCCGGCCAGCATTCCAAGGTCATTTACATATGGAAGCTGATTGGACTACACTCCATTCTACACCTCAAACTCACCCCCCACGCAAGGCAGTTGGAATTTTCAGTTGGGAGAGGAGAATGATGTCAGCTGCTCCCTAGGCAGAGGCTGTGTGTGTGTGTGGGGGGGGGTTGTAAAGACAGACAGGCAGATAAACGTTGGCTGATGGTTGCCAACTCCAGGTTCGAACTCCAGGACATAGGGTTGCCAACTCCAGGTTGGAAACTTCCAGGATATTTTAGGGATGAAGCCTGCTGAGGGTGGGATCTGAGGAGGAGGAGGAAGAGGGGGACCTCAGACAGATACAATGCCATGCTG
>NW_015160243.1:382044-389154 GCF_001447785.1 Gekko japonicus
GCCGATGCCTCCGTCGCCTGGCTGGAGTGGCCGCGGGGGAGTCTGGAGTCGGGCGGCCGCTGGTGGGAGCCGCGGGTGCCCGGGCCGAGATTGGGGGGGCAAGGCGGGCGACAGAAGGCCGATGCCTCCGTCGCCCGGCCCTCTACAGAATCCACCCCCCAAACCTCCAGGTATTTCCCTCCTTAGAGCTGGCAACCCTACATTCCCCTCAGTGCCTGTTGGTAGGCAACTAAGCTTGGTCCTGTCACCTACTTTGGCCTTTGGGAGAAAACACATTGGGGCCAGTCCTGATAGGGTTGCCAACTCCAGATGGGAAATTCCTGGAGATTTGAGGGATGGAGCCTGAAGAGGGTGAGGTTTGAGGAGGGGTGGGACCTCAGACAGGTACACTGCCATAGACTCCACCCTCCAAACCAGTCAGTCTCACATAGGGAACCATTGTTGCCAATCTCCAGGTGAGGGCTGGAGAGCACTCAGTATTACAACTGCTCTGCAGAAGGGAGGGCAGAAGTCAGCTGAAGTCAAAGGGGCAGATAATGGTAGGTTGGTGGCTAGCTGGGAAGGAGATGGGGTTGCCAACTACATGCTGAAAAATTCCTGGGGATTTGAGGGGTGGAGCCTGGAGAGGGTGGGGTTTGCAGAGGGGTGGGACCTCAGACAGGTAGAATGCCATAGACTTCACCCTCCAAACCAGCCATTTTGTCCTGGGTAACAATTGTTGCCAATCTCCAGGTGAGGGCTACAGATTACTCACAATTACAACTGCTCTTCAGGTAGCAGAGATCAGTTCCTCTGGAGAAAACAGTGGACTCTGTCATTATACCCTGCTGAGGTCACCACAGCAAATTGACACTGTTTGCCCAAAGCCAGAGCACTGCCCCAGAGCCTCTTTCTAGATCCCGTTGTATTGCTTTCACAACGGGCTTTACTGCTAGTTATAAATAATTAAGTAGTAAGATAGATTCAAGGTCCGTGGTGGCTCAGAGGTTAAGACACTGAACTGCAAACTGGAAGGTCTGTAGTTAGGCAGTTCGAGACCCTATTGCCATGTGATGGAGTGAGCTCTCGTCTTTGGCCCCAGCTCCTGCCAACCTAGCAGTTCGAAAGCAAGAAATTGCAAGGTAACAGAGTTCTGTGCGCCTCGGCCTTTAGTCATGCCGGCCACATGACCACGGAAACGTCTTTGGACATTGCTGGCTCTTTGGCTTGGAAACAGAGATGAGCACCACCCCCTACAGTTGGATTCGACTGGCTTTTGAGCAAGGGAAACCTTTAAGATAGATTCAGGGGGCTAGCTGTGTTGGTCTGAAGCTGCAGAACAAAGTTTGAGTCCAGTGGCACCTTTAAGACCAACAAAGTTTTATTCAAGGTATAAACTTTTGTGTGCGCACATACTTCTCCAGATACAATGAAATGGAAATTACCAGTCCAAACATATAGGTAGAGGGCGAGAAGTAAATTAGCATACAACATAATGAAGATGTTTAACAGATTCACAGTGCTATCCTAAACAGGTTTACCCACTTCTAAGCTCACTGAGTTCAGTAGACTTAGAAGTGTATAACTTAGTTTAGGATTGCACAGCCAAGGACCAAACAGGAATAACAAGCTTAGTATATATGGTCACCAAATAACAGGCCTCTATGCCCTGTTCTTGGCTGTCCAGAGGAATTGGTTAGTCACTGTGTGAGACAGGATGCTGGATTAGATAGACCACTGGTCTGATCTAGCAGGGCTCTTCTTATGTTCTTATTTCACCAATAACCTCTTTGTTTCCTCAATTATCTTACTACTTATTTATTCATAATATTTATATGTCACCTTTCTTCCAGAAAGCAGGCTTATAAACAACTAATCATAAAACCCCTAAAAATCTAGTACAATTGAATATTCAATAACAACCAGCAACTGACAGGGTCCACTGAAATATTAAAATACCAAAAATATCAGCAAAACCAGATAACAGCAATCATCAAATAAAGCTAACTCAAAGGCTTGCCTAACGAAGAAAATCTTAACTTGCTTCTGGCACAAGAGGAAGGAAGATGCCACTCAGTCCTTCCTAAGAGGAGCATTCCATAAACTGGGAGCTACCAATGAAAAGGCCTGCCCATGATTACCATCTATTTCACTTCAAAATATAGTGGCACCTGAAGCAGGGCCTCCTCTAACTGTCTGGCAGGCATAGATGAAGATCCTATTTGTCAGGACTTTGAAACAGAGTGGTAGTTCATGAAGCTGAGTTCCCTGTAACTAATGTTCACTGCAGCAGCACTATAGAAAAATTGTAGTTTCCAAATACTTTTCAGAATAATTTCCATGTAAAGCATATAACAATAAAATATTTTGGAACTTGCCAAGGTAAGAAAAATACTGGGTAAGTCCTGATACCAATGCTTTCTCTCTGTTAACATAACATCAAAACATTAATCTTCTCTGTGCATAAGTACCTTTTGAAGCCAACACATTCCTTAGGTCTGCAGAGTGTTTGCTATTTTGTGAGTCAGGGATGGATGAAGTAGGTTGAATGGCAGCAACAGATTTACGGGATGTCTCGAGTAGTATTGCTGAAGTCTTAGTCTTAGCTGATTAGAGGCCTTCATTTGAATGTAAGTTCTGTTCAACCTAACAAGATTCCTAAGCAGTGTTAGGCTGCAATCAGACAACAGGCTTAGCACCTTTTGGCTGTGCCTGTAATTTGATCCTTATTTTTTTGTGCTGGAGAATTTTGTCTAAACATCCACCCTTAACCTGTTGCTTCACATGCTCACCATGTGGTTGACCATTCAGATTATTGCTGTGCAGTAAGCACAGAGTGGGAGGCCAGGCAGCACCTTTTTGTTTGTTTTTCATGCATGCACATAAGCATGCAGTCGAAGCACCAGCTCCTTTTTGAGAGCTCCACAATCCGACGCCAAGTACTGTGATGACTGGTTCCTATACAACTTAATTTCTCCACCAGAAATCACTCCATTTCACGCCTGATCTTGTTCCCTTTCCCACTCTTTTCATAGGGGAGTTTTCCCTTTTTCTCTCCCTACAGAGCTTTCCTGTCCAAGCAATATTATGAAGTGGATTGGAGTAAAGTTCTGGGGGTGAAATCTTGGCCACCGATAGGGGAGCCTAAATAGGGATTATTTCCAGTGTCATCCCACCCCAAGTTGTGGTTGTGATTGTCTGCCATCAACACATGCTGCTGTGCCCTCATAACTTCTGTGGGCCTGTAACACTAGCAGATTGTGGTTTCTTTTGTACTTCTGTGTACTTCAGGAGCGGTGTATGTCTTATTCTGTTTGTAAGCCGCCCTAAGCCGGCCTTGGCTGGGAGGGCGGGTTATAAATCTAAATAAATAAATAAATAAATAAATAAATAAATAAGAAACAGCAGAAAGGGTAGTTTTTCTTGAATTAGTTGCTCTAAAACCCCCCCCCCCCCCGTGGGCTCCTGATCACAACAAAATATGCAGCGAAGAAGCACGCAAGTGGTGATTCGAAACCGTTGTGTGAAGATCTGATGATGCATGCATCACTGATTTTTTAAAAAAAAGCAAAAGTGAAAGGGAACGTTCAGATCGCAATGGATAATTCAGACATTTAGAAATGTGGGGTTAAACCAGTTACATCCATAAACATCGGACTTTCCCCCGTGTTGAAAAAACTCACGATTAGAGTTGGGTGAGGGGTTTGTGTGACAATTGGGGAACAGAATACTAACAATGCTGTTTGAACATGCAATTTAAATCCAAGAGGTAACAGCAACGACATCAGATCAAATAGCTTGTCTGATCTCAGCCTTAGGTAGATAAAAACTAGCTTTATTGTTTTGTGTCATGTGTGACTTTTGGTAATCTGTTGGCTATATTCATATCAACTTGTCTATTATTCCAATAAACTTTATAAATATTTTTAATAACATCAGTCTGGTTACATGTGTGCTCGTCCCCTGGGAACTCACAGGTCAATCTGTTGGAATCTATTTCTGATTACAGACAACCATTAAGAGCATTCATTGAAGAAGACAAAGTTAGATGTTATCTGCATACGGAAGGCACAGTTCCTCACAACCTCCTAATAACCTCCCTCCTCCATCAATTTCATGTGAATGTTAAATTGCTTCAGAAATTGAATGGCAATTTGTAGCATGCCATAGACCAGATGCTGCAGGATGGTGTGGAAGTGTCTCAGTATCAACTTCTGGAACCTGCCTGTCAGGCAGAAGTTGAACCATCAAACTTGTTAAATCACTCACTTAACAAAGAAGTTGGAGAGTGATTCAGCAAGAACACAGCTTTATTCTTCAACTCGAACACAACTCCAACATGGATCAACATCTGATAGCCAGAACAGCCTTTACATTGCAGCTGTCCTGCTTTTAAACATTCCCGGCTAATGTAGCCACACCCACTGTACAAATACCAACCAATAAGGTTGTTCACATAAGGACCAATCACGGATGTTCCCGCTCAGGGAGCTTGCTAGAAGGTGATTGGTTAGATGCTTCCTGGGCTAGTAACACGATTGGATGGATTTAGATCCTAGCCCAGGATGAAGCTTTACATTACACTTCAATTAGATGTTTCACAACATAGCATGCATTCAAGGCAGCTTTGAATACACTACAAAACTTCCTACTCCCATCCCAACCACATGACAAAGAAGGATTCCATGGTTGATAATAGTGACAGATCCAAGGGAACCAGCACAGCTGTACTCGTACTGACGGGCAGAGGTAATCAGATAGGGTGACCAAAGTCATCCAAACTGGAATGAAAAGCAGACTGGTCAGTATCTAGATAATCTGATTTCCCCGCCATAATGCTGCATTTGAGCCACCACCAAATGCTTGTATTCTTTGTCCCACAGTAGAAACTGGATTGGTCTGCAGTTTGCTGAGTCTTTATCTAAACAGTTCTTCCAGGAATAGTTTGATCACTGCTTCCTTCTAGGAGGCAGGGAAACAGCATAGACAGTAACAGACCCAGTGTCCTTTCAGGACTACACTCCATCATTTTAAAAAATATTGGTACCATACTGCATAAAAACTTGCCTGTCTGGATGCATCTATTCCAGGTCTCCCGCCTCCCCATGCAAATCAGATATAAAATGAGAACACAACAGAAGTAGATACTATTCTAAATAATAAAGCATTTTGGCACAGAAAATGCTTGACTCTCAAGACCAGCATGATAGCAATGATGATGCACTATGTGGTATTTGAAGATCCCTGTGCTGACACTTTGCCATTAGACATTGCAGAACACTTATTAGACAGCTGCAGCTGTGAATCCTTATGTTTTGCTTCCACTCACATACTTGTGTGCTGACAGGAGCCTCCTTCATACTCATCATAAGTAAGATCAACCAAATGCTGTTTTACAAATATAGGCTTCTTTCCATTGGGAAACATAGGAGGAAATGTGTAAAATCTGCAAAATATAACTTTGCACATGTTTTATACATTTCTCATTTGCATTCCTTGTGGACTATTTTCCCATATCTTTGAAACACCAAACACACACACACACTTTCTCATTATATGGAAGTCGAGAATTCCAGAAAGGAAAACTGTGGTTCTAAAAATGCTAAATTAGTATACTAGTATTTACTGTTGGTCACTGCTACTATGGTGAATGGTAGTAGCAAAATGGAATTATTTCAGTACCAGAGAATTCCCAGCATCTTTAAAGAGGCACAAACTTTTGAATTATGGGTCTCATGCTGACTACCTTTTTTTGTTTTGTAGAAATCTGTGATAGGCATTAGACCATAACAAGAAGCGGGGCATGCGATACTTGCGGGGGGCAATATACCCCATGACCCACAGCCTGCAAAACAGGAGGAGATCCTCACTGAGGAAGAGGAGGAGGCAGCTGCAGATGAGCCCAGCAGCAACAGCGGCAAGCCCTGCCCAGTTCCCAGCTGCCCAGGCTTCCCCCCTGCCCAGCAGCAATGGTGGCGAGCCCTGCATGGCTCCCAGCTGCCCACCCAGGCTTCTCCCCCCCCTCGGCCAGCAGCAATTGCAGCGAGCCCTGCATGGCTACCAGCTGCCTGCTGCCTGCCCGCCAGCCACGGCTTCTCCCCCCCGGCAGCAACAGTGGCGAGCCCTGCTCAGATCCCAGCTGCCCACCCACCAAGGCTCCCCCGACTCCCTCGCAGCTGTCAGCAGCAAGCTCTGCCACAGTTCCAAATGGCAAGTCCATTCTCCACGCATGTGCGAGAATGCAGTTTTAGTTTTGGGGGGATTTAAGTATCCCCGTATATTTTTTAAAACATGTCAGATTTTTCTGCACACCTAAGTAATGCCTCAAATGTGCAGGAATTTCTGTTGAGCCTCCATGTGCACCCAATTCGCGGAAATAAGTATCCACACGCACTGGGGACACTTGGCTATTAGTATATAGACAAGTGGAGACCCACAAGAAACTTGCGGGATGGTTATCTCATTCGTCACACCTTTGCTTCCTCTCCTCACCCCCTACCTCTCTCACACTATTTCTCCCCTCTGCCCCCCTTTTCTTACTCTCTATTTCTCCTCCATGCATGTGACTTCCTCTCTCTTTCTGACCTTTCATCTTTCTCTTTGTTTTTCTGCCTCCCCACTTCATCACTCTTTCTCTCTCTTTCTGCTTCCACCCCATCATTCTTTCTTTCTGCCCCCATCACTCTCCCAGCCACCTGCCTGCTTCCTCCCCCACTCCGCAGAGCAGCAGCAGCAGTGGTGGCAGTGCTCCTAGCCACCCACCTGCTTCCTCTCCCCTCACGGCAGCAGTGGCAGTGGTCTGGGAATCACAACGGATCTCCCAGCTACAGAGATCAATTCACCCTAGGACTGCCAGCTCCAGGTTGGGAAATTCCTGGAGATTTGGGGGTGGAGCCTTGGAACAATGAGGCTTGGGGTGGCAAGCAGCCTCAGCAGGGTATGATGACATAGACTCAAACGTCCAAAACAGCCATTTTATCCTGGGGAACTAATCTCTGTCACCTGGACAACAGTTGTAATTCTGGGTGATCTCCAGTCCTCACCCGGAGGCTGGCAATGGTGGTTCTCGTGGAGGAAATGACTGGAGGGTGGAGTCTATGACATTACACCAGTCCAAAGTTCCTCCCCTCC
>NW_015160243.1:389506-504595 GCF_001447785.1 Gekko japonicus
AGGGTGGAGTCTATGACATTACACCATCCAAAGTTCCTCCCCTCCTCAAATCCCACCCTCTCCAGGCTCCACCCCTCAAATGTCCAGGAATTTCCCAACCTGGAGTTGGCAACCCTATTTTCTTCCCACCCAACAGCCAACCTACCCTTTTCTGCCTCTCTGTCTTCTGCTTTCCATCGTCACCCCCCAGCCTCTACCTAGGAAAATTACAGTCTTTCTCCACAGTGGGGACCAAAGCAGCTTTCATTATTCCCTCCTCCTTTTTATCTGCACAACAACCCTGTGAGGTTGGTTAGGCTAAATTTGTGAATGGTCCAAAATCACACAGTCAGCTTCCACTGCAAGATGGGGATCTGAACCTGGGTCTTGCAGACCCTACTTTGAAGCTCTAACTGCTGCACCTCACTGGCTTTCATAAGGTGGCTGCTGATGAACAATAGCAAGCAGCCAAGGCTAGGTGAGTAATGCAAATCAGGGGGGACCTGGCAACCCTAGACTACTGCCAGGCCTAGAGTTGCCAACCTCCAAATAGGACCTGGAGACCCCCCAGAATTACAACTGGACTCTAGACAGCAGAGGTCTGTCTCCCTGCAGAAAATGGAGGGTGGACTCTGTGGCATTATGCCCAGCTGAGTCCTCTCCCTTCCCAAACCCAGCCTTCCTTAGAGTCCACCACAAAATCTCTAGAAATCCCCCAGCCTGGCACTGGCAACTCTTGTGAGGCCTCGCCCCAAGGCTCCCTCCTTCCCTCCCTGAAAGGCCAAAAGAGGCCTGGAAAGGGCCCTTCCCCCATCCTTTTACTGACAGAGCCAGTTAGAAGCCCCCCCCCCGAACATTCTAATCTCTCACCCTTGATGCCTGAAGCAGATCCCTGCAGAGGCCATTTCAAAAGGTTTTTGGGGGAATTCAGCCATCCCTGAGGGGATTTTTTTAGTTTTTGGATTTTTCTACAAACCCAGGAAGTCTACTGACTATGTAGGAAAAGTTGTTGGGAGAGAGTGAGCCCCCTGTTGGTGGAAATAAATATCCACATAGAAAAAAAACCTCTGGCTAATAGAATAAGGACAAGAAGGGGGGGACCTGCGATACTCGCAGGGGGGAAGGAGCTCCACATGGAGAAGGAGGAGGAAGCAGCCACAGGTGAGCCTTCTTCCCCGCTCCCCCCTGCACCAATGGTGAGGCCCGGGCTTGCCAATCCTTCTCCCCCCAACCCTCCTGCACTGACAGTGAGGCCCACGTGGCTCCCAGCTGCCAGGCCCGCCAATCCTTCTCCTCTGCCCTGGCAGCGGTGAGCCATGTGGGCCCGCCAAGCCCCCCCGGCTCCGGTGGTGCAGTTTAAGCGACTCCTAGTCACCGGGCCCACCAAGTCTGCCCCCAACAGCCAGAGCGTTCTCTGCACATGCACAGGGAAAGCTCTTTCACTTTGGGGGGGATTTAAGTATCCCCTGTGTATTTTTTCAACTTTTTAGATTTTTCTGCACACCTGGAGACTGCTCCAAGTGTGCAGGAAAATCTCCCTGCCCCCCAAGTGCCCCCGATGTGCGGATTTAGATATCCGCATGGAGGGGGCAACTTGGCTATTAGATATATAGATGCTGAATCAGACCAGTGGACCATCTAGTCCAGTATACTGCACCACACACTGTTGCCTTGGAGGGCCAAAGTATGAGCCTAGAGGCTTCTCTTGATGCTGCCTCCTTACAATGGTATTCAGAGGTAGCTGTCTCTTTATTTACCACGTCTAGTAGCCACCAATGAACCTATCCTCTACTAATCTGTCTAACCCCTTTTTAAAGCCATCTACACTCATGGTCATCACTGCATCAACATTTACTTGCTGAATAAAGTATTTTCTTTTGAGTGCCCTGAAACTATTCCCCACCAACTTCATCGGGCATCCCCTAATTCTCAAACCCAGAGTTTGGCTACTTCATAATCCCAGCTCAAATTTCATCCACCTTCTTTTCCCTGGCAATTAAATTTATCAAGTAGTACATAGGTAGTACATAGTATTGTTAGGAGAAAAAAAATTAAATGTCTAATCCAGTTTTCTGGAAAAACATGAAGGAAACAAAATGGTTATCTGTGAACACATTAAGTGGCCTCCTTCTGTATCAGACCACAGTCTATTGAAGTCAGTATTACCTACTCTGACTGGTAGTGGCTCTCCAGGGACTCAGATGGAGGTCTTTCACATCACTTAATACTTATCCCATTAACTGAAGATGCCAGGAGTTGAGCTTGGTAACATCTGCATGCAAAACAAAAGCTCTACCACTGAGCTATGGCCCATTTGCCACATGCAAAGATCAGTTCCATGAAAATGAGGAACAAAACTGAAATAAAATATGACTGCTGGAATCACTCACTTTAATATAAGATGAAACAATGCTATGGCTACTGATGCTGTGGATAGTGATATCATTCCATGTTCATGATAAACACACAATAAATTACAACATACTTTGTAATTGTATATGTACCACTGTAACCTGAAAATAGTTTATTCATGATATAAATTTAGAGAGAGAGAGAGAGAGAGAGAGAGAGAGAGAGAGAGAGAGAGAGAGAGAGAGAGAGAATGAATATGTGCTCTCACCTACTGTTGAACTTCTCTGGGTGTTTTTCTCGCATGATGTGAAACCTATGAGCAATTGAAGCATCCTGGAAGAAAATATTTAAGAATAAATTTATTATTTTAGAGAATCACAAAATATGAAATATTTTTGCAAAGCTGTTATCTGCCTACATCTTTAGATTTCCAAATGAGAGATGTATTCTTACATCCTAAGCTTTTTTATGCGGGTTAATTAAACAGTAATTAAACAGTTAATTAAAGAGTAAGATGCTGGCTAGATTTGGATAAAGGGTCCCTAACAATGGTGCAGCACATGGAATTCATTTTTATAGATGGTTCATAGGGATGCTGTCCTACAGTTCTTTTTATATAATGAAACTGCCATTGTTTCAGTCCCAAGAAATAGAACAATGGCATTCTTCAAATTATTTGAACAAAGCCATTTAGACCTCTTATATTTCAGGTGATGGAAAGAAACCGGAATTCTTTCACTAGGAAGATATTTTTGGGGAAAAGAATCAATGTTCAGTACAAACGAAGGGCAAGGTGTTACACATGCTACATTCATTTCTAAAAAGCACCACATGGTAAAGTTCACTGCTCATTAATATCTTGTATTAGTATTTCCAGGTAAAAAAAATTATATTAGCCGTTTAAAACTTAGTTTGAGAAACTTAATGGACTTGGAAAATATTTTTGTTTCAGATCATTATCAGACAAGAACCTTTTCCACATTATAGGACATTTTAAACACTGATCATCATCATCATCATAGTAGTAGTAGTAGTAGGTTTCTATATCCCACTTTTCTCTATCCTAAGGAGTCTCAAAGCCGCTTACAACTGCCTTTCCCTTCCTTTCCCCACAACAGGCACCTTGTGACATAGATGGGGCTGAGACAGTTCTGAGAGAACTGTGACTGGCCCAAGGACAATAGGCTTCATGTGGAGGAGTGGGAAATCAAACCTAGTTCTCCAAGCTAGAGTCAACTGCTCTTAACCACTGCACCACACTACATGGAATAAGCAAATGGGAACAATACTAATACCTTAAAATAATAGTCTGAGGGTATTATTTGATCCACCTCAAAAACAGGGCAAGAATAGGAAATAGGTACAGGTACACACTGTCTATGTCAACTCCAGCCCCAACGTGCGCACACAATATCTTCTCTACTCATCACAATATCAGTTGGTTTCCTTTCTTCCCTTCCCTCAAACTCACTTGTGTCTCAGCCCCCAGTATAAAAAGTTCCATGGAATTAGTCATATTCGCAACCTGATTGTACCCACAGGTCACCTAGTGAGACTTTACTCTGGTTTCTCCTTCACCAGAGTCTAGGTTGAGTAAGTAACCACATTTTTTTAACATTATTGCCTAAAAGTCTTTCCTCTCCTGCAGCTAGAACTATCTTTCAGAAGGCTGAAACATGTGACAACTGATACTTTATGATGAATATATAATGTTGATTTTGCTATTCTTGCTGTGGTTATTTTTTAGTTTTGTTAATATATTAGTGCATTATGGCTGACAGTCACTAGTGGACCTACATATGTGTCAAAACGGGGATTAGAAGAAGAGGAGGAGATTGGATTTATACCCCACCCTTCACAACCCAAAGGTGTCTCAGAGTGCCTTACAAACTCCTTCCCTTCCCCTCCCCACAACAGACAACCTGTGAGGTGGGTGGGGCTGAGAGAGCTCTTGACAGAAACTGCTCTTTTTCAAGAACAGCCCTTATCAGAACTACGGCTTGCCCAAGGTCATTCAGCCAGGTCCAAGTGGAGGAGTGGGGAATCAAACCCAGTTCTCCCAGATGATAGTCCACGCACTTAACCACTACACCAAACCGGCTCTACACCAAACTAGAAGCAGGCCACAGTGAATGAACAATGGGATATTTGAAGCTAAGAATTATCAGATATATAACAGTAACTGGAAAAAAAAACCAGTCCTTTCCCTTTGACTCTGGTTCCCCTGATTCCATTACAGATAAATTGCCTCCTTTGGGCTATGTAACGCCAAGTATAACTAAGTATTTTATCTCATGGTAATAAAAAATCATGGCATCCTCAATACATTGAGCAGTTCTATCTTGTAATTTCCATAAAAAGGGCAGGGGGACTGCCAAAAGAAGAACGCTACCCAACAATGGGCTTCTTAGTTTGATCTCCCACTTAATTGTTAGCTGTAGCATTAAGCAAGGTGTTTCATCAACCTTTTTACAGCATACAGTGCATAGTTAGGACAGTTCTGCTCCTTGTTTATGATCAGATGCAGTGATAGCTATTGCAGTGTCACTATATCACAATCAATTGAATTGATATATTGTACTACTAAATATTTGGTGAGCAAAGTTACTCAACGTATGACAAAATACTTTAAAGTTAAAGTTACAGGCTTTTTAACTTTCAACATTAATTATGAAAATACATATGCCTGCTTCACTGCAAGCAGCTATTCACCAAATAATACATTGCAAGAAATGTGATACACCCACTTCCATTGGATTGGGTACTTTGAAGCTTAATTAATTCACTTTTCAATAGACTCACTCCTTCTGAGAATGTGTCTAGATTCTGTGTATGTGCATGAGTTGCAAGTAGAAGCAGCTTCATCGTATCAGGCATCAGATTTTACGTATACCTTTAGTGTGTGCATATTTTCTAGGTATGCTGGCCAATGACACAGATCTGTAGCATGCACAACTGGGCTCAATTTGGTGAGGATATCCAAGATCCAACTAAGACTATGACTACTTCTATTAATTTTAACCATTTTTTGTCTGTGTGCAGTGCCAAAGACTACAGTGACAATCCTAGGTACAGTGTTTTGGCATAGGATGTCACGTGGCAAGGTAGGCTTAGCTTCTGCTTTGGCAGTGGCTACAGAAGCAGGCAAACCACACAGATGCAAAACTTTTAGATCAACACTATTTTGAGCTGATATAAAGAAAAACACAAAATTTAGTTCTCAAGAAGGGAAAATGAATGTCTCTGTATAAAAAAATAAAGCTATACAATTGCCAAGTCAGAGTTCTAAATATCTTCCACCAAGCAAGCTGTTAATGTCCTTAATTACTGTATAAGGTTTTGACAACATCAATATCTTCTGTATGATGCTACTAATAATCTATTGTCTACTCCACATCCTGTTTAGTAAATCAAGTCTGGCTATGGACATTCACAAGATAACTTGATGTAAATCAAATAAATGTCACTGCTTCTTCTCTTTTTTGAAAATATAATTGGCAAGAAAATATTTGTGTTTGTTTTCAATCCTCCAGCCATGCTGATTTGGGACACACAGAGACCATACAGATGACCATTTTACACCTGGTTGTATCTGTACCCAATGAGTGGGGGAAAATGTTTTTTTTTTCACTTGGTGAGAAGATACAGATGACCCACACAGTGAGAGAGTCAATTTGAGACAGTTTGCTTGTTTGCATGTGTAACCCCCTAGCTGGGAATGGAATGAGCCAGGAAGGGGTGGAACCTCTAAATGCAGAAGGGTGCAGACCTTGTGGAAAGCTGAAGAGGGAAGCCAGACTGCTTTGCTGGGGAGCTTAAACCTTAATCATAGGGTCTTAAGGGCTGTGTCATCTAGTGGGGCGTTCAACTTGGACCCTTATTTTGGAACCTGGTGCACAGAGTGTTCAGCTGGAGACTTCTTGACCCACCAACAAGAGGAAAAGGATGGACTTTGGGGGTGCCAGGCTGTGAAGAAGGGAGAAGTTAATTGTTTGAACTTTAAAGATCCCTGTTCTGGCATGTTACTAAGTTCTATGTTTTGTTATATGATGTAAATTGAAAAGTTAAAAAAAAGTTTTGTTTTCTCTGAATGATTGCAAGATTCATTCTAAGGTCTGCCCCACAGAACCCACAAGCTGAGGTTACACATGGACATACACATACACTCTTGAAAATAACTAGCAGCTGTTTGAACTGTCCACTTCTATTGAACATAATTATTTCACTTACAGTATCAGCCAAATTTTGTATACTTATTGCACCATTAGAGACAATGGATTGAAGCTAACTAAATCAGAAATCTCCATCCACTCCCCCTTCTCGATTAAGGCTCCTTTTATGTCATTTCTCAGGGTTCCCTTTCCTCCAGGAGCATTTTGTGGAGTTCAGTGTGCTGTGGGGGGCAGGGGAGTTGCATTCTGCCACTGGGAATTTTAGTCTGGATTCACCCCAATATCAATTACTGTTATCTGTGTTGTCTTTAAGTATTCATGGGTTGAATCCATCCACATTTTTCATTCAATCTCAGCAAATTCACCTCCATACTACAGCCCCCATTCTGCATGACCTATGTACATGCAAGTCCCATGATTCTCAGCATAGTTTTTTTGAGTAGTCAATGAGGTTGTCTCATTTTTTCACCAGCAGAAAAGTTGATTAGATCCAACCCTGTGTATGACTTTGTTAGAGTCTTGGCAAGACAGAATATTTTTTTTGTAAAAAAATACATACATATGCTTTACAATTGTGCAGCCTTAGCAATTTTTAAACAGCATTTTTCTAGCAATTAAATACACACACACACACACATGTCTTACATACATACATACCCTATTCCAAGCCTATGTCTGCTTGCTGAGTTCAATAAAACATACAATTTATAATTTTTATGATATTCAATACAGTTTTCTAACAACCTTGATTTTTTCCCCATATGCTTCCCCATTCAGCTTTTTGAGCCCTTTAATGGTCTCTCTTTATACCTAGCACAAGATCAGCCTCCCTTTATATGCATAATGGCTCAGTATTTTGTCAGTAGCTATTTAACCTTCCCTTTTTATCCAGCTGCCTTCTGCTGTAGGTATTGTTTTATGTATCTGCTCTATGTATATATTTCATTATTGCCCCAAATCAGGAGGCAGTTGTCTACTAGATTTTTGCATATATTGTTTGCTAACTTTTGTTTAGATGCTATACTGGCAGCATCACTTACAAATTAATTTCTACTATTCATTTGAGCACCTGTGCTGAACTGTATTGTCGTTACTTGGTATGTCTGGACATGAGCAATCCTCCACTCCAGCTTAACTGCTGCTGGAGGCATGCCTGGACTTGTCTGACAGGCCACCTTAGAGGGAGCATGGAGAGGCATGTCTGGGCTTGTCTGGGCAGGCCACCTAGTTAGAGCTTGAAGCCCCAGAACAAAGGCAGGCAGGATCCTGGAACCTGCCTGCGGATTGGCCCCTGTGGACAGCCATCCAATCTGGAGCCTGGAGGCCATTTGAACTCACCAATTGCATGGGGGCTGGGATTGGCTTAGGTGTATATAGTTAGGGCAGTTGTCCCATCTAGAGCATTCGTGTTGAGATGCAATAAACTGCTGCTTGCTGAAATCACTATGCCTTCACCTCTGCCGTGTTATACCCACTATTTAATATTGCTGACATTATCCAAATACACCTTTGACATCTGCTGTAATAGGTTTGTGAGAATTTCAAAGTTCATCTTCCCAAAAGGTCTGCTCCAAAAAGATGTCTGTTGTCTCTGAAAAAAAATGTTATTATCCTTCTGTTGGGGGAATAGGACACAGCTATTCCCAAAATGGAAGGCACATATGATTGAAATCTTATTGAAATAGATCATAAGAACATAAGAGAAGCCAATGTTGGATCAGGCCAATGGCCCATCTAGTCCAACACTCTGTCACACAGCGACCAAAACTACCAGGTGCCATCAGGAGGTCCATCAATGGGGCCAGGACACTAGAAACCCTCCCATTGTTGCCCCCCCCAGCACCAAGAATACAGAGCATCACTTGCCCCAGAGTTCCTATCTATACCTCATGGCTAATAGCCACTGATGGACCTCTGCTCCATATGTTTACCTAATTCCCTCTTGAAGCCGTCCATGCTTGTAGCCGCCACCACCTCCTGTGGCAGTGAATTCCATGTGTTAATCACTCTTAGGGTGAAGAAGTACTTCATTTTATCTGTTCTAACCCAACTGCTCAGCAATTTCATGGAGTGCCCACAAGTTCTTGTATTGTGAGAAAGGGAGAAAAGTATATCTTTCTCTACCTGCTCTATCCCATGCATACTCTTATAAACCTTGATCATGTCAACCCTCAGCCATCATTTCTCCAAACTAAAGAGCCCTAAGCGCTTTAACCTTTCTTCATAGGGAAAGTGTTCCAACCATTTTATTATTCTAGTTGCCCTTTTCTGCACTTTTTCCAGTGCTATAATATCCTTTTTGAGGTGTGGTGACCAGAACTGTACACAGTATTCCAAATGAGGTTGCACCATTGATTTATACAGGGACATTATGATATTGGCTGATCTGTTTTCAATTCTCTTCCTAATAATCCCCAGCACAGCATTGGCCTTTTTTATTGCAGTCACACACTGTCTTGACATTTCCAGTGAGTTATCCACTACGATTCCAAGATCTTTCTCTTGGTCAGTCTCTGCCAGTTCGGACCCCATCAACATGTATTTATACTTAGGATTTTTGGCTCCAATGTGCATCACCTTGCACTTGGCCACACTGAACCCCATTTACCATGTTGATGCGCACTCGCCCATCCTCAACAGATTCCTTTGGAGTGCCTCACAATCCTCCCTGGTTCTTACCACCCTGAACAACTTCATGTCATCCGCAAATTTAGCCACTTCACTGCTTACTCCCAACTTCAAATCATTAATGAACAAGTTAAAAAGCAGTGGACCAAGTACTGATCCCTGCGGTACCCCACTGCTTACCCCCCTTCACTGAGAGAACTGCCCATTTATACTCACTCTCTGTTTCCTATTAATTAGCCAGTTTTTGATCCACAAAAAAACTTGTCCTTTTATCCCGTGACTATTGAGCTTAGGAGCTTTTGATGAGGAACTTTATCAGAAGCTTTCTGGAAGTCAAGGTAAACAACATCTATTGGGTCCCCCTTGTCCACATGTTTGTTCAGTCCCTCAAAGAACACTAACAGGTTAGTGACATATATACATTCAATAGGGATGTATATATTCTGCAATAGTGTAATATCACTAGGTAAGGGAATCAGCGTTCTACAGAGTTATTTTTTTTTCATACAATGCCACAACTTTGACAGAATAAAACATACTAAACAGTATTCATTGCCCACCTTGTGATTACAAAAGAACAAATATATAAAACAATGGAAGACATGCAAATCTGCTTTAAAAATACTGTGAACGTTTTTAAAAGTCTTAGTTAAGGAATGTATATTTGGTATTCTGTTACAAAAGAGACTAAGCTTCAAATAATTTTTAAAAACTGTTTCTAGAGACTTACCTCAGTGGGAACACATAAGACAGCAAGTGACACTACCTCTTCAAACTAAATGGGTAGGAAGACTGTTACTACAGATATTTGCTTGGATATATTTGGTGAAATTCATACCCCCTAAATACCTCATTGGTAGTTATGGGTATATTTGGGTAACAGGTTTCTTGGGAATATCAGTATCCAGGTCTTTTTTTTGTGTGGTAAAAGTTTGGAATATCCAGGGCCATGAATGCCAACCCTGATTTATTTTATTTATTTATGTTTCAGATTTTTATTCTTCCCTCCCCAAACGGGCTCAGGGCAGATCACAACGAAGAGAGTCAAAGGTTGCAGTCACACTTTCAACCCACTTTCAGTCCACTTTCCAGCTGGATTTTACTGTGTAAACTGGCAAAATCCAATTGGAAAGTGCAGTGGAAGTGGATTGAAAGTGGATTATTTGGTGTGTGACACTGCAGCCAAAGACTCATTACAATAAAATGATATTACATTAAAATCATTAAAACAGTAAAATTCAGAGGTAGCAGCAATTTACATAAAAGAAAGACTATCAGGCCTGTATAGATGGAGTCAGAACTTTCAGTAGATTGGGAGCTAAAGCACAGAGGCCAACTAAGATGGATGCCCACTGCCTCACCCCAAAACCCTGCAGAATGGCTCAGTTTTGCAGGATCTGCAGAATGGTAAAAGGTCCCACAAGGCCCTTATCTCCAGTGGGAGCTGATTCCACTAGGCCAGGGCAGAAAAAGCCCTGGCCCTTGTTGAGGCTAGGAAGATGTCCTTTGGGCCGGGGATAACCAGTAGGTGTTGATCCAGTGAGCACAAGTCTCTATGAGGGACATATGGGGAGAGGAGGTACACCTTGAAGTGGATCCAATATTCAATTGGTAGCCAGTGCAAACGGCACAACACCGGCTGAATGCATGCCCACACAGGTGCCACCACCTTCTGTACTACCTGGAGTTCAGATCAGTCTCAAGGGCAAGCCCATATAAAGTGATTTACAGTAATCAAGCCTGGAAGTGACCACTGCATGGGTCACTGTAGCCAAGTCCTGGGGGGAGAGGTAGGAGGCCAATTGCCTGATCTGCTGAAGATAGAAAAAGGCAGACCTGGCAACTGTGGTGTCCTGGGCCTCCATGGAAAGTGAGGAATCCGGGATCACCCCCAGACTATTCACCTGGGCTGGTGAAAGTAGTGCACCATCCAGGGTGAGCAGCCTGATCCCCCCCTCAACTCAGGTACAAGACCTCTGTCTTCATCGGATTAAGTTTCAACTGACTCTGCCACAACCAACCAGCCATGGCCTCCAATGCCCCTCTTTAATGGACAATGGGAGGGAGAGGGGAAGGGAGGCATCTCTCCTGACCCAGGAAAAGTGGCTCCTGGCTGGCACAAGTCTTACCTGGCCCAAGGAAGGTGGTTTCTGGCCAATTTGAGTTTCACCTGGCCTGGGAAATATGGCTCCCCACTGGTGCAAGTCTCATCTGGCCTGGGGCAGGCAGCCCCTGGACAGCAGGAACCAGGCAGCACAGCTGTGGGTCTGGCTGGCTCATTCTCCCTCCTTCTCTCCCTCCTTTGTGTATACAGGGGACTTTTCAGGGCCATTTCCCCCTCCCAGGCTGCAACCCTGCAAGTAGGATAGCTATAGACACCTTGTTCAGAGGCTCGTACAACTGGATCCCTTGGTCCAATTCACTAGAACCTCAGAGGTTTTTAGTGGGCAGTATTAGATCCCTTGCAACACTGGTGTCTGTAAAAACAACTACTCCAGATTCCCCCCACCCAAAGTCACCCATAGGCAATAATTCAGGGGGGGAAATCCCAAATCCCAAAATGGTACTAGGGGATGAAATACCATCAAATACTGGTGTTTCTGCCCTTCCCAAAATAAAAGAAGCCCTAAAACAATATTTTCCCACTAGGTGCACATCCCTAACTAGAAGGTAGACCTCATATGTTTATGGGAGCTCCCACATGTTTAGCAAACTTTTGTATTACAATGTAATACTTTATATCTCTCCTACTAGGATCCACAGCACAATCCCTTCCCTTTCTTGGCAAAGTGTATGCCAAGAATGGGAGAGACATCATACAGTACAAAGCTCTTCGTCAACCAAGGCCGATACTAACACAATATTAGGCATGGGAACATGTCTATACTTTTTCATTTACACTGGTGACAGAGATTTGTGAGTGGGGGTGTCTTTCTCTCTGCCTTTATATGATATGGATACCAGCAAAAAAAATTCAAGAAATTAAATTGAAATACATAAGTTAAAGGCATTTACTAAGATCTGAAATGCAACTCTGGAGAAGTTGTCTGTTAATTTGTTGTATTTTGGTTTGTTGCTATACTGGTTTTCAGATACTCTGATTTAACGCTCGTATTTTGGAAAATCCTGTTGTGTAGGATTTGATTAATTGGGTTATTCTCCATTAAATATATGTTGCATTGTTCATATGACCTAATAACTTTGCTTGCACAGTGAAACTGCAGCTTTCAAAAGTTATAAATGCAGCTGTCATATATGTATTGTTCATTGTTTAATGCATTGCCTTTTTTGTGTGTATGCTGATTTTAAGGCAAAGGTAAAGGTTTTCCTTGCTCGAAAGCCAGTCGAATTCGACTCTAGGGCTGCGGTGCTCATCTCCGTTTCCAAGCCGAAGAGCCAGCGCTGTCCAAAGACATTTCTGTGGTCATGTGACTAGCATGACAAAATGCCAAGGCGCACGGAATGCTGTTACCTTCCCACCGAAGCAGTACCTATTTATCTACTTGCAATTTCTTGCTTTTGAACTGCTAGGTTGGCAGGAGCTGGAAACAGAGACGGGAGTTCACTCTGTCATGTGGCACTCGGGTCTCGAACTGCTGAACTACTGACCTTCCAGCCTGCAGTTCAGCGTCTTAACCACTTGAGCCATTGCAGTCTTAAAACCCAGAAAATCTGAGATAAAGCTGGTGCTGCACATTTTCAGTGATTGCCCTAAATAAATAATTTTTTGCACAATCTTTTTCTCTGTCCTGGAAAGTTTTCTGGTTGATCACTTCTTGGGGATCACTTTCTTTAAAAAAATGGCATCTATCACCATACTGGGTGCGTTCAGATGGGGCATTTGAGCCGGTATATGAGCAGGTTAGACATGGAGTACTTACATACGATCACACTCACAACATCTGCCTCCCGTCCCTAACTGTTGCCAACCATCGCAAACACCCCTTAAACCAGTGTAGTTTGCTACTAGGTCCCCAAGTGGTGTTTTCCTGAGTGCTCTGGTTCTAGCTGCATTTTCCCTGTCTGACCGCTCTCCGCCAGTGTCTAGCCACTTCCGTTCGGAAGCCCGAGGCTTCCGCTTTTATCCTCCATTTTTTTAAATTGTAGGCGATTTGCGCTTGGGCGAAGCTTCGCCCCAGCGTTAGTAAAAGCAAACTTTAAACGGTGCCCAGTTTCAGCCCTCAGACGAGTCCGGGACCTCATCGAGGCCAGTTTCGATGTCAAAGTTTAAAGGGAAGTCTTTGCTTCAGGGCATGCTTTTCGGGCTACGGTGTTATGCGCATGTGCGAAGATCTCAATTATATCAAAGATTGCCTATGCACATGTGCAAACTGTGTAGAATTTTTTTTAAAACCCACCGACATGCGCTGCTGAGCACCTGAAGTGTGGACGCCAGGGAGCGATGTGCTGCGCAGTGAGAGGTGAGTGTGATCGCGCTTCCCCCGGATCAAATTCATCCAGTTGGAACTGGAGTGGTTTACACTGCCCCCAGCCCACCGTCTGACCACACCCACTGAAAGGGATTCACAGCACAATAAGCATTCATTCTCCTTGGCAATGTGTTTGCCAAGAGTGGCAGACATTACATTGTATATCATTTCCTTTAAAGCACTTTGCCAAGAAAGGGTATAAAGATTTTTATCTTATTGTACACCATTTCCTTTATGCTGGTAACTGCCACATAAAGGAGGCAAATATTTTTGCCTTTTTATGTACACTGGAAAATTATGCAGAAAACAACAGGTTTTGCAGCGCTCTCCACATTTCAGTACAATACTAGCAAATATTAGTTAATGAAATAAAAGCTGTTGCTATTCAACCCTGAGCTAGTTCAGACTACAAGATGGGGAGTAATAGGTTCCATGTGATGCCTGACCAGGTAGCATATTGGTCTGACATTTGTGTACCTCTAATTTTGCCCCCAAAGCTCTGCATTATCAAGGAGCTTACATGTTCTCAATCAGACAATACAGCCTAGCTTACTGCATCAGAGTTGGGACAGTGTACCAGGTAGGTGAGGTGGTAAGGCATGTTCCACACTCCACTATGTGCCTGGAAGTGTATTATCTGAATCAACCCTTTATACTTTTCAAGATTTTTTCTCTCTATCAAACTACTAATACCAGGAGAGCTGCAATTTATCTTTGGACATATAAATGAAGTGCAGAACAGGGATAGAGGGTGTAGGGTTAAAATTAGTCCCACCTAAATGAAGACTCGGTAGTTAAGACACTAAGCTGCAGACCGGAAGGTAGCTCAGCAGTTCGAGACCCTAGTGCCATGTGATGGAGTGAGCTCCCATCTCTGGTCCCAGCTCCTGCCAACCTAGCAGTTCGAAAGTAAGAAATTGCAAGTAGGTAACAGCATTCTGTGTGCCTCGGCATTTAGTCATGCCGGCCACAAGACCACGGAAATGTTTTCGGACAGCACTGGCTCTTCGGCTTGGAAACAGAGCTGAGCACCACCCTCTAGAGTTGGATTCGACTGGCTTTTGAGCAAGGGAAACCTTTACCTTTAAACTAAGTTGTGACAAAGTACTTACATTCTTCACTCTGATGATTTGCATGCATCTTCCTGTTGAAAGAATTTTCTGAATGTCTGTTTTGACTGAATCATTTAGATAGGCAAAAACATTTTCCACTGACTTAATACACAGCTTATAATATTCAAAAGAGGAACTAATTATTTTGGTCATCATATGACAGTGGAAGGCTTTGAAGCTAAAATATTTCTTCTATTTGGTTTAAATAAACAGGTTTGATTCCATGCTGCAAAGGAGATAATTCTTACGTTATTACTTGAGCACATCTTTAAAATATATACACAAAAAATACATATACACTTTTCCAAAATTCTTGAAACAACATTATTTAAAATCCTAACAGTGTATATTGCCTAAGATGCAGTGAGGTAGGGGTTACTGGCTTCAGGGGCCCTCACAGGAGCTGCAGAAAAAAACCGCTAAGATCACCCTCCAAAACAAGGACTAGAGACTGTGGATCACTGAAACCTCTTCTTAAAGTGTCAAGAAAGTTCTAGAGCTATTTGAGAAGGCAATCAAAACATCCTTCATTTTAATAAGACCATCTCCTGTAACCAATTAACAAAGTAACCTTTGGTGTTGCAAACAATCTTCTCAAACCAAATGACCTTAAACCAAAAAGCCTACAGAAACTTGGTTTAAAAAGTGCTTCCAGGCCTTCGTTTTCCCCGGACAACTGCCTTCACCACTATGCTGCTGAAACTGCGCTCAGACCAAACTCAAGCAACAAGACCATTATTTTAAAAAAAACCTTGCCTGGCAGGCTTTATTTTCTCTTCCCTTCTCTGAAAACTTGGCCAATCCTTAACTCTATTCCCAGCTGTCCAGTTGCCTTCCAAAAGCCTCTCTCCCCCCACATTTGCCAACAAATCCACTAAGGCTGTGTTCTTCACAGCTCTCCTGTCATTCCTTCTCTTTGGTAGTCTTCCCATTTTCTTCCATGGCTAAAGCCCATTAAAGCCCCATCTTTTGCACTTGTATTCTCCCACCTTCCATTTTCAAATCCCAATCTCTCCTTCTCTAAACAGTCTACATTAGAGAATTCAGCTTCAATGGCTCCCCTTCCAGCCCTCTTTCTACCCTCCAACCAATCTGCTTTCTTTCTCCTCCATGAGCAACTGCCATTAACTTATTTCTGTTTAGCTTTTGCATCTGTTAAAACATTGTCATTGTGTTGTGTGCTCATTTGCTGTTCACCCTCTACATATATCAACAAACTGTTACCTTCCATTTCAATGTATCTAAGGAAGTGTGCATGTACACGAAAGCTCATGCCTTGAATAAAACATGGTTGGTCTTAAAGGTGCCACTGAACTCAAACTTTGTTCTGCCATTAGCAGCTTTAATTTAGGCGGCTCTGTTAAGCAATCTTACTCTATCACCCCTCCTTACACCTTACATGTAACCATACATACCATCCAATACTCTTTGGACTGATTCCAGCTATGTATTTTTTTGCTGATTATACAGTAAACCCTTTTATTGTGTGAATTGCCAGAAAAGTTCCGTTTTCTACATGTTAACTATGCTTTGGAGTCAATAAGATTGAATCTCTGATTTTAGAACTGTCTTCTCTTCCTTTCAGTTAAGTTCAAAGTTTATTTCAGTACAAGATCAGTAATAATGATAAAGATACAAATAATAAAAATAAGACAAAATTTTTAAAAATAAGATTTGGTCAGCCACTTGCATATCACACAAGCCCGAAGGCAAAATATAACAACTTTGTCCCCTGGGAAGAATCTGCAAGAAGGAGGGAGACGTAAAGCTGTTCAAATCTTCCTGGTAGAGTTGATAGGATTGGGGCTATATATTGAGATCAAATGTTATTGTAGAATGGGCAGTGCAGCAGAATATGGTTGATAGACTCTACTTTCCCTGCACTGCATGGGAAGAGCCATTGAGGGAGTGGGACGTGATGGTGTCTGCTTCCAGGAAGACTGAGGGGAGAACATTAAAAAGTGCAATGGTAAAGATTCTCCGATATTTGGAGAACTCAGGGGATCTAAGAGCCTGCTTTGGTAGGAAGGGCGGGGTATAAATTGAATAAATAATAAATAAGATAATCTGCTGGTAGGAAGCATTTGGTATGTAGCAGAATAATTGGATATTTCTGTATTTGTGCCTTACCTGACTGTAGTGTGTGATTCCAGAGCCACTGTTTAATTGTTTCTTTATCTTTTTTATACCCAAGACACAATAGGACTTGTGGGGAGAGGAGTTTCCCCTCAATTGCCCTTTGCCAGGTTGAACAGTGGCTATCGACAAAGACTAAGGGTACTAAGCCCACTGGATTGAAGGTGAGTTTTAGACAATAGTTAGATGCAGGCATTCACATATGAGTCTCCAAGGGGACTCCAAGGAGGAGTCTTAGGAACTTGGATTGTACCACTTTCAGTAAGTGTCTTTCTTTGTAAATACGGAGGTGGGAACTGTATAAGAGCTGGGAGACAACCTTTCCTTGGAAGACCTTGATTGCTGCAAGGATACAGGAAGCTCTTTTGTTGAATAGAATCTTAGAATGGTGGAGGATGCTCTCTGGGCAGTCTCTGCAGCATGCAGTACCCTGAGGTCTCCAATGTCCAGATGACTGGAAGACTATTTAAAGATTATTGTTTGTTCAATGTTATGGCTCTTTGCCATCTGTGGATTCAACATTTTTTGGGTAAAAATGTGGACTTTTGTTTTTTGGTAGTTTATTGCCAGCTGCTCCTCTTTGCAATATGTAGTGAAGGCGTGTAGTACTCTCCTAAGGTCCGATTGTGAATGGGATAGCATGACAGTATCATCTGCACATACCAAGGCAGGAATTGTTTTATCAGCAAGCCTCTTCCTTTCTAAAATATATCCTCCTCAAACACATAAATAGACTCAAAGACAGCATACCTGGATCAGCTGTGCACTTATGAATGCGCACACATGTGTATTCCCTTATTCTATGGTAACAGGGGAGGAGTGAGGTAGATTCAATAATCAATGCCTATGCTTTAATTACAGTGGAGAAAATCCAGGCTTGATTTTGCAGCCAGGGATACAACAGGCAGTCACCACTAAAATAATCAAACATTTAGCTGGTGATGCTAAATGAATAAGACCAATATATCCAAGAATTATCCAGTGTCCCCGCTGGTGGACCTCCTGATGGAACCTGGTTTTTAGCCACTGTGTGACACAGAGTGTGGGACTGGATGGGCCATTGGCCTGATCCAACATGGCTTCTTTTATGTTCTTATGTTCAAGATATACTTCATTAATATGAAGCGATACTGTCCACTGGTCAGACTTGATGTTAAAAAGTAACATATCTCTGTTCAAATCCTAGCTTGTCCACAACTATCTGGTACAGACACAGATGAGCCTTAAGGACAAGTGCATTCCACTGTATCCAAAAATCCCCCCTCCCATCGCTTATTAACCATGGTTTAGAAATGTTACCAGACTAACCAGGGTCTCCACTGAAACCACAATCTGAAATGGATCTGTAAATCATGGTCATGTGAAGTCAGGGAATTTTTAACTATGGATAATGCCAGTATATTATGTATTTCTAACACTGGATTCCATTTTCCAAACCACTGTTTTCAGGTATCTGCAAATATCTTCCATTGAGCCATGCTGACTGGCTGGCTTTAAGCAGTAAGTTCCCTTGACTTTATAGTCATTTTAATTTTCTCTATCACATCACCTATCCTGTTGCAGTGATTAATGAAATAAGTTATGTAAACCACTTTGCATGCTCAAAGTGCTATATAATATTAATAGCCATGTAGAGTTTCAATTATGATAACAAAGTGGAATGCTATAAGCACAAATAATTTATAATAGACATACTCTTAACACACTGTTATTGTTATTATGTGACAGGCCTGGCCTATAAATATACACAATTTGTGGAATATAGATCTAAAATTTAGATCTCAAGGCTGTTTGTAAATAATGTATATAGCAATTTTAATGCTTAAATTGCTTTGCAATTTATATCCTTTTTCTTTCCAATCCTCACATCAACTCCATGAGGCAGATCATTGTTATTATCAGCATTCACAAGGAGAACTGAGAGAAGCAAATAACTTTGAAGTAGTATTTTTCTGGCCTCTGATCAGGTAGCAAAAATCTCATTCAAATGGTAGCATGGATGTCTTTGTACACAAATATTATGATGGAACAGGGGACATTATCTTGCTAAGCAAATCCACTACTGTGCAACATTAGCAGTCACAACTGAGACCAGCAACGGCACTGAATTTAGGAACTGCAGAGATTTTGAAAGGGGAATCTGGGACGTCTGAGAAGGGAAAATTGTGGCAGGGAAACCTGGGGAGAGTACAGATCTCCTGATGTGTAGTTGGCAACAGACAGAGGTTTCTGTGCATACCTGGAAGCTTCTATTGTGCCACTTAGAACACAGGGGATCTGTAAAACCCTACTACAAGGTAAATTTGAAACAAGGGAAATGAAACATGTGCCTGGAAGGGGGCTAGCACGTCCCTCTTCTTAATACAAGCCCAGGTGTGAAACTGCAAGCATCTGGGCTTGCCTTGCATTGGGGTAAGCAATTCTGAACAATTATAAGAACCTACTGAAATGAAGTGACTTTTCCTCCAAGGGACAGCTACTGGAAAATTTTCTTAAGGAAGCAGTTTGATCCCTGTGGGCAAGACTAATCCTCAAATAGATCAGAGTGTGCAATTTTTAAGTGGAGTGCTTTCAAACAAGCAGAATCTGCACTTATTTATTTATTTACTTATATCTTGCCTTTCTCTCCAAAGTGGACCAAGAGTGACTGGCATCATTCTCTACCCCTCCATTTTACCTTCACAGCAACCATGTGAGGTAGGTTAGGCTGAGAGTGTATGACTGGCCCAAGTTCACCCAGCAAGCTTTCACAACAGAGCAGGGATTTGAACCTGGGTCTCCCAGATCCTTTCCACACACTCTAACCACTACACCACAAAAAAAATTCTTTGATTCTGGAAGAAAAGGGTCTACACAATTTCAATGAAATATAAACCACTTTCCAGAATGTCACAGGTCATCAGTTCAATGTTAAATTAACAATGCCATTATGGCACAGGCTTCTATGACAGAAAAATTGTATTGGGTGAATAGGTTTTCCAGCTCATTGTAAAATATCTTTGTGAGAGGTAGTAAATAATCCTGTATGGAGTACAAGAACCTTGCCGTGAATCTCCCCACCACCACCCAAGATATCACAGAAAGGGGTACAATGGCTTTCATTAATGACTGCAGAAACATAGATTAAACAAAAATGCATTTTTCAGCTATTTATTATCTTAAAAAAAGAAAAGAAAAATCCAGCCAGCTTTTCTGCTCAGTCTCAGCCAATTCCCCTACTCATTATAGTCTTCATTCCACATGGCTTTTGTACATGCAGTTCCCAAGATCCAAAACATAACCCATCCTCCCTTCTTCACCAATGGAAACTGACTGGATCCAACCCAATGTTCATTACCTCTGAAGCAAATGCCATTAATGGCTAAATGTCCCTTTAAAAATCAAGGTACGCTAACTTTCATAGTGATTTAATCATTGTTGCACAGACTGAAACTTATTGACGGAATTTTTAGCAAGCTTCCATTTATGTATTTTTGAAAGAATGAAATCTGTTGAGCATTTCAAGATTACAATTTCAGCATTTGAAACCTACACAGAGTAATTCAAACAAATGTTATGACATTTAAGATAATGAAACTCTTCATTAATGCCAGAGTGTCCAACTTCACGTATTAGAAGTCAACAGATGTCCAAATACTGAAATGCCAAAAGAAAGTTAGTGCTTATTTTGATTAATATGCCGAATCAGTCCATGGTGTCTCTTTAAAGCTGGCATGCATTACTTCAAAACATCTATTCAAAATCCATTCTAGGAAACATAGCTAGACAAAGTGTTCCCAAGACAAAAGGAAAACAATAAAGCACTGTATAACCCTTTTAGCAGTGTGAGCTGCATATTATTGACAGACCATTCATTGCAATCAGCAAATGATTAATTGCAAACTTGTTACTAAATTGACCACCAAAAAAAAAAAAACATGGACAAGCTTCAGTATACTGTTAAAGAGGGGAAAAAACTTCTGTTAAGAATGATTGGAGTCTTCTTGTAGTGAATTAAATTCTAATCAATACTCTTGTTGACTACACTGTGGCATAATTACTTCCTTAAATAGCATAGGTACCCATTATTGAAGACATTTAAATTAATATTTAACTTAAATGTATTTTCCATCTACTGAATCAGCATTTTAACTTCAACTCTCACAATTGAATAGTCTGCTTATTATCAACTACAAGAGCCATAGTGTTTTTTCCTAATATGATTCAGTTCAAGAGGAATAACTTATCTACCAACATTTAAAGTCTAACGAACCATACAGAGATATTTAATTAATTTAATGAAATTTCATGAACAGGTGGGTGTGTTTGCCTATAAGGATGCTAACAATGTAAGTTGGATTAATGTTCTGTGCAGGTTCTATTGTTGTCTTATGAAGTCCTTATTCAGCAATTTACATAGTAAAGTAATCAGTTAGCATTATATTCAATACAATAAGACTGTACCAGAGATGGGCTCTCTTAGGGAAGAACTATACAATTCCTAACTCTGTAGCCCAGGCTAGCCCAATTTCCTCAGATCTTGGAAGCTAAGCAGGGTTGGTCCTGGCTATTATTTGAATGGGAGACCACCAAGGAATACCAGCATATGACAATGGCAAACCACCTCTGAACATCTCTTGCTTCGAAAACCCTACAGGGTCACCATAAATCAGCTGTGACTTGATGCCACTTTCCACCACATTTGTGATAGCATTTGCAGCAGATAAATGGTGGGCAGAAAACACATGAACTTAACTCCCCCCCCCCCCGCTGATTTTTTTTCTTTCCACATCCTTCCCTGGCCTTTTGTTATACCTGACCAGCAAAGATATTTCAAAACACAGATTGTTTTTTAATGAGCAGCTGCCATAGGGGGTGGAATGGGTATGGATTGGGGCTATGACACTGGTGGAAGGGAGGAACAACTCTGTATGTTTCCCCCAGCAAGGGAAATATCAGCTCCATGGGGGGGGGGGGATTGAGATTTGGAAAACAGCTCAGAGAGAAAGGGTTAATAATACCTCCAGATGTAATACAGTCTCAGTAAAATTGTACCCTACCCCTGACTACTAAGTAAAATTACTTGGGAGATGCATTCACAGATCTCCCAGTATCGCATTTAGTTTGGATCTCAGTCCAGGTTTACAAAATTATGGATATAGTCCACAATTTGTGTAGCATAAGCCATGATCATTTCAATATGAATGATCAGATTTGACAGGTACCACTAAATATTAAAAAATGTTTTGAATGATGCCACCATGACCGTCTGCGTGTCTTCCATGTTGCTGCTTTACCTATCAAATACCTATCTTGAAATGATTTCCTGGATTTTTCTTTGTTTATAGATTCTTGTTTGAGATTGTTCTTTTTGCCTGGCAAGTGTTCTTTTTACCTGGCAAGATGCATCAGGTCAGAGTACATTTTGGCCACAAGTTTTAGCATGCTGGAAGCCCGAAGTCAGTCTGTTTCTCAATTTAAATCCTAAGGAGATTTATCCTCTTTAGATGGTGTCTCTAAAAAAATTAATTAATGATAATGAAGAGTAAAAAGGAATATTAAGAGTACCTTGGAGGAGTCTGTTCATTGTTTGACTATTGCCCCTAGGGTACAGATTAAGGGTGTGCACTTCAAAAAAAATTGGTATTTCAGCAAGGTAACTGCTACCCTGAAATTTTAGGAGCATGCTTTTTTCTTTTCTTTTTTTTGAGAAACTGCTTCTGGTAATTTTTCCAGGTATTGGTAGACCCGGCCTACCGCGCTGTTTTCAGTAGGTTGCAGATCCGGTCTCCAGCAGTCCGACAACATTGGAACTTTACAGTTTACCAAGTAGTAAAGACTGTAGCACTATCAGCGCCACAGCCCAACTGGAGCACACTCTCTCCCCCTTGCTGCTCCTGCTCCCTGTGAAGGACAGCAGAAGCTGACAGCCAGGCTGGCTGCTGCCAGAGGACTCCAGCTGGTTCACGTCCCTTCCCCACAAGCTGGTAAGTCTGACCAACCTGAATAACACCTGAAATGTCACAAGTTACATTTTCATAAATCCTGAAATTCTAGGAGGATTTGGGATCATTTTGGGTATTTCCAATCCAAAACAAAATGTTTCGGTTTAGGTATATCCACTTGCACACCCCAGCACACTTAGCCTGGCGGCCGGAAAGCTTAATCTCTCCCCAGGTTTCATTATCTCTTCTTACCTAAGATGGAAGCTTGGGTAGAGAAATGGGTATATTTAATTAAAACTAGAACTAAACCAAAACAAGGCAGATTTTTCTTCATCTCCAAAGTATCCCCTTTAAAAATGTTCAGGGGGCATGAATTCATGCTAGAAACCGCACAGGAGAAAAGAATGATTATAAAATAGCACCAAGTAGCTAACCAGATCTCAGTGACATCACTAATGGCAAAGAGAATGCTTTGTTCAGTTACTGAGAGAGTCAGAATGAGGACTTCATAATGTGACCAAATCTAATTAGCAACTTTGTACAATGATGTCATCAGTCTGGCCACATCCTGCTTAACTAGAGTCCTGTGACCACCAAGAAAAAACTATTAAAAGATTGGTTTCAGTGCAAAGGCAGTGGCATCTAACAAGGGCAGAAGAGGTATGCCTTTACCTTTCTTGCGTAAAATGCCTGCCCCCTGAAGATGTGTCACAGTTCACTTTAAAACAATTTGCAGGATTTAATTCAAACTCAGATATTACTCTACTGTGATTGGCAATACATTTTTCAGCATTTCATGCAGTTGTGCCACATTCTTGGTCACATGTGCATGGTAACAGAAAATGTTTTAGACAGGTGCAAGTTCATGGCAGGCTCCAATATGAAACAGACAGACTTCTCTTCCAATTTTTAAAAGTGGGTTAATTCTTTGGCTGTTGGAGCTGCTGCAACAAAACATTAAATATGGCATGCAATTCTCTCCCATATATGCATGTAGCTTTATTTCTAACAAAACTTAAACACACTGGTTGGACTGCTGTGAAAACAAAGGGTTGGATTCAACTAGATTTCTAGTGGTGAAAAAAGGAGGAGGGGGTCCCAAAAAACACTGAGGATCATGAAACCTGAATGGATAAAAACTATGTGGAACAGAGACTGTAGTAAGCAGGAGAATTAGATGAGACTGAATGCAAAAGCTGTTTGAATCCAACCCATTTTCAGGTTCTGCAAATGTTACAATTAGCAATTCTGAATAATAAATTCTATTTCATTTTCCAAGGATACATCTATTTCAAGAAGAATGGCAGGAATAAAATAAAAAATTTGTCACCACAATAAAAACACAGAAAAAAATGAAACAAAACACAATAAATGCAAAAAAAATGTTTTAAGCACAAAGACTGGTATGGCCAAAGTATAATTGCCAACAATTATCACAAAATTAAAAATCACTAAGAACTATAGCACAGCTTAGAGGTACATCAAGCTGTTTACAAGCAAAACCTCTTTCTGAAATTCGATAACGGTTGCAAAGCTGAGATACTGTAATTCATACATGTTTTCCATTGATATTTTATATTATTATAATAGTATTATGGGCACAGAGCTAAAAGAAATCTCCCTCCATTTGTAATATTCATAGCTATGGAAAATAATTTGGTGAGGAAGGCAACTACTCATTTCCTTATTAACCAGAGTATTGCACAAGGTTATACAATTCAGATAATTATTAAAGTTTTGATTATTGTTGAACACCCCATCATGTTTTAAAATTCTTGCCTGCAGGCATGGCATTATTGGGTTAAATATAAAAATAAATCATTTGACCTGGAAGCACTGAAGCTTTATGTGGTATCCCTGATCCTCCATGTTTCTTATTTATTTATTTAATTTATACCCGGCCCTCCATGGCAAGCTGGGCTCAGGGCAGCTTACAACAATCATAAATACAATTAAATACAGTCAAAAAACCTATCATTAGCATAGATTACTTAAAACAACAATCCTTTAAAATATAACACATAAAATGCTGGAACATACTTAAGCAGCAGGAGCATCAGATCTTATAACATAATTTAGGTAATTGTTAGATGTCAGTGCTTTCACAGCAGCCCAGTTCATTTTTTTTATGCAGTGAGCACAGGCTGGGAACCACAATGGTAAGACTCCGGTTACAGACTGGGGGGCCAGGGCACAGGATCACTCCTCAGTGTGTAGTGTGGCTCCTTAGTCAAACACCTGGTGGAAGAGCTTTGTCTTGCAGGCCCTACGGAACTGTAAAAGGCCCCACAGGGCCCTGATCTCTTCCAGGAGTTCATTCCACCAGGCTGGAGCCACCACCGAAAAACCCTTGGCCCTGGTTACTGCCAACCTGACATCCCTAGGGCCTGGGAGGGCCAGCTGATCTTGGTCAAGGGGAAAATGATATTCAAACAAATTACAAAGATTATCTTACTCCAATGGTAATAAAAGAAATTTTTACTTACAACAATAGAAGCACATCTTGCATGACATATTCATGCAGGTACATTCAACTTTTTAACTTCAAAAATGTTAACTTGCCACAACTCCAAGAACATGTAAGAGACAGAAGAGAGGTCCTATATAAGATGAAACACAGAAAGCAAGCAAGGGCGATGAGAGGGTGGGGCCAACTGCCAAACGTACCTGAGTGAGATAATTCTCTTAACCCTTTCCCATCCAGATTCTCTTGTATGTAGAGTTACAATATCCAATAGGTATTTGGTATTTACTGGTAGTGGCTAAATAATTTCTGTTACCTGTGGAATTTTTTTCTGGGAAGCTTACTGATGAAAAGGCTTAATTTCCTACAGTTGAGCCCTATTATCTCATTTTAACAGCAGGACTGAGTCTTGTGATGAAATAAGAAAAACCTTCTAATTGTGCTGTCCTAAACAGGTTTATACCATGCTAAGCCCATCAAACTGAATGGGCTTTAAAGGGTGTAACTCTGTTTAGGATTCTACTGTAAGTGTGCAAAGAATATCTTAGCCTCTCTGCTGGGTAACCACAACTTGTATCTGTATTTAAGATTAAGGAATAGGGCTTCCAAAGGGACAAATTTAAGACTGGTTCTATCACTTTTTGGAAATTAAGCACTAACAGATCTTATCAAACTTCACATCTTTCCCCACAAATCTATAGAAGTAACAGCAGCATAAGTCTCTACAGCATCAGAATATGTTATCTCGACAGATTATGCTGTGTATTTATATTTGAAATCTAAATGCAAATTTTGACACGTCTCCTTTTAATGATGGACTGAAACATAATATACTTACTATGTTGTAGGAGAAGCAAAAACATTTTTATCATAAAATAGCATGAATTTGGCAGAATAGCGACAAGAATTTTGAAACCAAATCTTGACAGACATAGTATTTTCTACTCAATATTTTTCCACAGGATCCTCTTATAATTCTGGTATGTAAACCAGCAAACTAGCATGCCATGTATATTGAGTAGCCTCTCTGGATTCCAGCTGGCTTGGCTGTATGCCTTTCTAATGGTAATGAAGTCACACAGCTGCTAGGACAATCAGCTGGAGCT
Source organism: Gekko japonicus (assembly GCF_001447785.1). NCBI lineage: Eukaryota > Metazoa > Chordata > Lepidosauria > Squamata > Gekkonidae > Gekko > Gekko japonicus. Next base: position 415,810 of record NW_015160243.1, read on the forward strand.
CAGATCATCCCTAACTGAATGGAGAGCTACTGACTGGCTTCTTATCAGGAACCATTTAAGTTGGTCTTCACAAAGCTCTAAGGTTACATGGGTTTTCATGGTTACAGCAAGGTGGCTTTTAAAAATGAACTTTGCAGGACTTTAAAAAAAACACCTTTTTTTGCTCACAAACTTTGTGCTAACACATAAAAATCTGATCTTCTGAAAAATAGTGAAAAGCAAAATTCTATTCATTTCAATACGGCAACACAGACCAGTTTCCTAACGTTTAAGGGAAACTTTGAAGAATACTGCTATTCACATTTTTTCACAAATGAAATGCCTGTGACATTGGGAGGGGAAGGACTATTAACAAACCAAACGGATACCTTTTTCAAAGCTCAGTTTGCATATGTCAAATTGAACAGTTCTTGATAAGACACCGCAAACTCAGCAATCACCAATTTTACAAAATAAACAGTTTTTAGTTAAAATTAAACTAAATATGGCCATATAACCTGCTATTTAATATTCTTTCATTTTTAATATACCTGTTTTTTTAAAAACTTCCCCTACCTGTCAGACATAGATAGTTCATGGATTTCTCTGCAAAACCATTTCAGAAAACACTTGGTATATTGGTATGACTTATGTATGCTTGGAACATATGAGAAACATCAGCTGTTGTGACATTTAACTAACATGGTAGCCAGTGGGGTGGATCCTACTCCTATCTTACAGCCCCACTGAGTAAGCCAGGGGTGTCAAACATGTTGCCCGGGGGATGGGATCAGCCCCCCAGAGGGCTTCCATCAGGCCCACAGTTGAACTGGCTGTCTCTTGCTTCTTCTTCTAGTTCTGTTGCTGCTGCATCATTGTAGCGTGCTTTGCTAGACTTTGTCAATCACTCAGGAGAGAAAGTCAAACTTCTGTTCCCTGCACTGGCTGAGGCTCCTCCCCCTCCCAGGGGGAGGGAGGGGATGAGCCAAAGCTTGCTTCCTGGCCAGGCTGCCTCAATCACACAGGGGAGAAAGGCAAGCCTTTCTTTCCTTCCATTGGCTGAGGCTCCTCCCCGAAGGGAGGGAGGGAAGGAGGGAGAGCTTGCTTTGCTTGGCTACCTCAATCACACAGGAGAAATACAAAGCACCTCTAAGACCAAGTGTTATCCATGGTATGAGCTTTTGTGTGCCTTGCTACAGTGTGTGTGTTTTGTTGGGGTCGTTATGTTGTGGCTCTCCTGAGTGCAACTGGGTTCCCTCCCCCTTTTAACTGTATTCATGCCCTCATGATCCAATCTTGCTCAGTAGGAAAGCAATATGAATTATTTTGATGAGGAATAACAAGTCAGTGAGGTGGTTTAGGCTGAGATTGTGTGTTCACACCAAGTTGACCCAGCACATTTCCTTTGAAGATTTTGAATTTAGACTTCCCAGATAGTAGGCTGATACTGACCACTGAGGAAGACTATAGTTTTGTAGACAGACACATAGCCCTCAGTCTGTGTGCCTTCTCATGTTTTTGACCAGCACACAAAGCAATTTATGTACAAAAGCTTGCAAGCCCAGCCATTTCATGTTTTCCCCTGGGCCCTAGGCTCAGAACTTTGAGCAGGAAATTTCTGTAGTGAATGTCAATAAATCAAAAGTAGGTTTGCAGCTTACAGATACACACTTGAACAGCATACCCAAGATTGCAACAGCACAGATATTTTGATGCAATAATTCAGAGCAAGAGGTGTCAGTTATCAGACACTGTTAAATAAACAAAATATTACAAGAGTGCTAATGTTTTAAGCATGTTTTTAAGTTTAAGAGTGCTAATGTTTCCACAGGTTAGGAAAGGCACAAACAGGTATAGGAAAAAGCCTGCATGGTTAACAAACAAAGTAATGGAAGCTGTAAAAGGAAAAAAGGATTCCTTTAAGCAGTGGAAAGCTAGTCACAGTGAGGCTGATAAAACGGAACACAGGCTATGGCAAATAAAATGCAAGTCTGTGGTCAGGCAGGCAAAAAGGGAATATGAGGAACATATAGCAAAAAACATAAAAACCAACAATAAAACTTTTCAAATACATTAGAAGCAGGAAACCAGCCAGGGAGGCAGTGGGGCCCTTGGATGACCAAGGGGTAAAAGGAGTACTGAAGGATGATAGGGAAATGGCTGAGAAGCTAAATGCATTTTTTGCCTCCGTCTTCACTGTGGAAGATGAGAAGTGCTTGCCCACTCCAGAACCACTGATTTCAGGAGGGGTGTTGAAAGACCTGAGTCAGATTGAGGTGACGAGAGAGGAGGTCCTAAAACTGATAGACAACTTAAAAACTGAAAAATCACCAGGCCCAGATGGCATACATCCGAGAGTTCTGAAAGAACTCAAATGTGAACTTGTAGATCTCCTGACAAAGATATGTAATCTTTCCTTAAAATCTGCCTCCATTCCTGAGGATTGGAAGGTAGCAAATGTCACTCCCATCTTTAAAAAGGGTTCCAGAGGAGATCCGGGAAATTACAGGCCAGTCAGTCTGACGTCGATACCGGGTAAATTGGTGGAAACCATTATTAAGGAAAGAATTAGTAGGCACATAGATGAACAAAACCTATTGAGGCAGACTCAGCACGGTTTCTGTAAGGGAAGATCTTGTCTCACTAACCTGTTAGTGTTCTTTGAGGGGGTGAACAAACATGTGGACAAGGGGGATCCAATAGATATTATTTACCTTGACTTCCAGAAAGCTTTTGATAAAGTTCCTCATCAAAGGCTCCTAAGTAAGCTCAAAAATCATGGGATAGAAGGACAAGTCCTTTTATGGATCAAAAACTGGCTAGTTCATAGAAAACAGAGAGTGAGTGTAGGTGGGCAATTTTCTCAGTGGAGGGTGGTAAGCAGTGGGGTACCGCAGGGATCAGTACTTGGTCCACTGCTTTTTAACTTGTTCATTAATGATTTGAATGGTGCGACCTCATTTGGAATACTGTGTGCAGTTCTGGCCACCACACCTTAAAAAGGATATTATAGCTTTGGAAAAAGTGCAGAAAAGGGCAACTCGAATGATAAAAGGGTTGGAACACTTTCCCTATGAGGAAAGGTTAAAGTGCTTAGGGCTCTTTAGCTTGGAGAAACGACGACTGAGGGGAGACATGATTGAGGTTTATAAGATTATGCATGGGATAGAGCAGGTAGAGAAAGAGGTACTTTTCTCCCTTTCTCACAAAACAAGAACTCGTGGGAACTCAATGAAATTGCTGAGTGGTCAGGTCAGAACGGATAAAAGGAAGTACTTCTTCACCCAAAGAGTGATTAACACATGGAATTTACTGCCACAGGAAGTGGTGACGGCTACAAGCATGGACGGCTTCAAAAGGGAATTAGATAAGCATATGGAGCAGAGGTCCATCAGTGGCTATTAGCTACAAGGTTTAGATAGGGGCTCTTGGGGAAGTGATGCTCTGTCTTCTTGGTGCTAGGGGGGGTCAACAGTGGGAGGGCTTCTAATGTCCCGGCCCCACTGGTGGACCTCCTGATGGCACTGGTATTTCTGGCCACTGTGTGACACAGAGTGTTGGACTGGATGGGTCTTTGGCCTGATCCAACATTGGCATCTCTTATGTTCTTATGTAAGTTAAAAATGTGCTTGTGTTCTTTATAAAGTTTATATCTCTACTACCTGGCATTACATTTTATGGCACACATGGCCTGGCCCAACAAGGTCTCATTTATGTCAGATCTGGCCCTCATAACAAATGAGTTCAACACCCCTGGAGTAAGCCTTCCTCCAGCCTTGGAGCACTGAAGGAAGAGCCACTTAAGTGGAGGAAGACTCCTTAGCTGCAGGAATGTTGTTGGAAGATTACTAGATCAACCCTACTATATCACATCCTTTTTGTTGGAAAACTGGCCCACATGATTACTTGGAAGTATGCTTTAAAATTTGCTGCCTACTACTGTGGACTATGAAAGATCATACCTGTGATTATCATGAATAGTCTCAGGGTTTAGTACAAATATCCCATTAACTTTGTACTTCCTCTATATGTTGAACCAGTAGATCACTGTGACCCATCAGACACTGTGACCCATCAGACATAAATTATAATTTTATGCCCCTTTTCTTCCCTTTGAAAATGTTTCCTATTTACTTCCTCAATCTACACAATCTTTGAAGAACAGAAAGATTAACAGCTCTGCTTCTCTGTATCTTAACATAAAAAATATTGGCAACATCTCATAACATTGAGAAAAATATCATGCCTCCCACAAACCATAATATGAAAAATTCACCCACATAAATGATGTCATACTGACTCAACTAAGCATGCTCAGAGTGAACACTGACACTGACATTCAGGGAAAGGTTTGTAAAAGGGAAAAATGATAACACTTCTGCAGTTATTAACCCTTAATAGTGAAGCTATTAAAAGCCTTTGATGCTCAACACTCTTCATATCCTGGATTTTTTCTAGATGTAACAAACATGTTTGTGAGAGGGCAAAGTTTTGCCAACATCATTCAAGATTTGACTTGCAGAGATTATTTTTATTGTTTTCAAAACCCACTTTATTGTTCATAGTAATCAGTTCTTCACATTTCTATTGACAATTTAGGGTTATCACAGATTTTCGGTTATAGGCTAATCAGTTATATGACTGTAAAGATCTTTTTATCATTTTATTAGTCACATCCTCCAGTTCGTGCTCTATATCTGCTAGTTCTAAAAGGATTCATTCTTCTTGATACAAGTCTAGCAAATAAAAGTTTTACTGATTTTTATAGTACTGACCCTAAAGTTTTGCAAAAACTCTGATACACACAAGAGAAAGCCTTGCTATCTCAGTGAAGGTGAAAACTCCATGTATACAGTTTTTTAAGACTCCAGAAGGAATTACTGGATTAGGATTATCAGTTAATGAGCAAGAAATTTTAATGATTGGTTTTAAGTTCTACTTACTTTTTTTACAATTATATGCTTAGAACAATCATAATATTCCTTATTAAAAGGCAGCTCACAGCACTGTAAATGCATTACCAGCTTTTAAAAGTTAATGCCCACATAGCACGGCCAAGAAAATGGGCTGTGATCTGGTACACCCCAGTTCAAAACCCTTGTCTGCCATAAATTCACTATGGCCGAGTTCAGACTGGCAGTTTGAAGCAGGAGGGAGTCGTTGCAAAAAAGAGCTGGAACACACCGGGTGGAGGCACGAGGGAGCGTTCACACTGTTGGCCCAGAGCTGCGGCTGTAAGCAGTGTTTTCCTAGTGGCAGATGCCTAGGTGCAGCAGCAAATAGGGCAGGATCCGGCCGCTGCGGGCCATAGGCACATCCGGCGACATCACTACCTCCTCTTCAAGGCAATCACCTGCACCTTCCTGGTGCCAGAATGAGGCTAGGAGGTCAGTCACCGTAAACAGCTGGTGCACATTATTAACACGGGCTGTTCCCGGCTTTTAGCGGTCAGCGTTCACACTTCCAGGAAGTGGAATGAAGAGGGATAAACAGGCTCTCCAGGGTTTGCTACCACTTTCACCAGGTATCTTTTAAACCCAGGAGGCAAGCGCTACAAGACGGGTTGAGTACGGGTGGGGAACACCGGACAGATGTGCCCGTGTGAACGGCCCCTTTAATCTGTTTGTGAAACGTTCCTCACATGCACCTATATCAGGGCAAACTGCCAGTCTGAACTCAGCCTATGTAAATTTAGGCACATAATTCTCTCTTAACCTCAGTACCACACATAAAATGGAAATAACATTACTAACCTACCTTAGAGGAATGTTGTAAGGATTACTGAGATAATGTATGTGAATACATCAAGTACTATATACATGGTAAGTATTATTATAGTAGTGAATCAGATGCTATGTTATGCTTGCCATTCCTCATTCACATCTCATCCTCTAACTGTGAAACAAAGCTGACTAGGTAGAGGCAGAACACACTTCTCATTTCAGGCATCTAGCTATAGTGTACCTTTTTCTCTTCCTGTTGGAAGACACAGCAGCTGTGCTGAACAGAAGAAAAGGGACAAGAATATCAGCATTTGATTCACTGATATGCTCGATACAGGCATAATTATCAAAAGCATTGGGAGCTCCTTTTTATATTAAATCTATCTTTAGTCTCCTAAGGATTCATGATCTGAATATTTAACTTAACTATTAACTTGAAGATTTCATATCATGGATTCACGACACCACCAGGTACAGATTTAAATCCACATTATTACAAGGGCCACAAGAGAATCTTCATCCAGAAGATGGTACATGCAATCTTTTGTATTTATAACTACATCAATTACTGTTGGCACAGGCCTCAACCAATTTGTAAGCCAGCACCATGCCATGTGAACAGATGGCATGAGGTACACAGCCAAATAGCCACGTATGTGCATCAATTGTGGGTAGAGATGGCAATGTTCCCAGCCATGAAGTTCTAAACAGTTGTCCATCCTAATCTATCAGGCTTATGCTTATAATGAATAATCATTATAAACCAGATTAACTTTCAACATTATGTATTAAATATGCTAGTTTTGGGGACATTTCCTTGTAGAAATGAAGATATAACTAACTCTTATCACTTACAGAAGATGTATAGTAGATCTTCAGATGCACTTTGTATTATCCTTCAAGATAATAAAATCAGCCCAGCCCCTATTTAGTCCAGTCACATGAGAATGCTGTATGTATAACATACAGGTTGAATAACTAAATCTGCATACTTTCTTCTTTGTATTTCTCCAGGAGCCTAAAGGAATTGTGCCTTGAAGATTCTTGGTCCCCCCCCCAGTGGTCATTTCTGTCTATTTTACTGATATTTTCCCCATACAATATAGTCCATATCTTGAGCTCAAAGGGAAAGTATGCAAAGCCGTGTCATTGGCAGGGTTCAGAAAGACCTGGAGCACTTTGAGGTGTTGAGGCCCTTAGCCATACTAAAAAACATATGATGTGCATCGAACGAACAGTAAAACTTATTAAATGTCAGAAAATTAACAAGTGTCTGATCGTCCCTTTTAGCTTGAGGGCTAGGCCAACCCCCCCCCCCCAATGTAAATTACACATGCAAAGACTGGAGGAACTAATGCAATTGGCATATGCTTTAAAAATCTACCAAGATGACAACCAGTATGTAGGATCAAATTAGAGAATCACAAACAGAAAACCACACCAATTTGCAAGGGAGGGCAGGAAATTAGCATTACTGTGCAGTGCACTAGGGCATCAGCAAAAATACAAAAAACCCTCCCAAAAACAACAAAAACAACCCACAACCTTTGTCACCACCCACAACCAACACAGGAGTGAAGTCCCCACCCCATGTAGGGAATCTTTTGATGCATGTGGGGGGGGGGGAATCCAGATTTCTGAAGTTCAAAACTCTGGAGGGAAAAGAATGGTGCAAAACACAAAACAGAATCCAAATCCAAGCTTTACAACATGACTGCTGTGAAAATCTGGAATAACCTTTGCATGTGTAATAGGCCAAAGAGTGGTGGAAGCAACCACAAAATAGCTACTGCAGAAGGCAGAGCCAACCACAAAGTATCAGGGAGGGCGATTATATGGAAATTTAAAAGCAACTCTTCAATATATCAGGCATAAGAGGATACCTTTTAAAATGAACATACATTTTAAAATATTTTCTTGCATACAGACAACTTACCTTCAGTCAAGTAGTGAAGAACCTTGTGCTGTGGGTGACAACTGCTGTGGAAGCAATGTTTTAAAATCTGCACATCCTATCATATCTCCAGTGGTAAATCAGAAGTCCTGCTGGGGAAAAGGCCTATCAGACCCTACCCACTCTCTAAAAACAATTGGTTGGTGCCAGTAAAGGTATCAAAACAATATGTTAATTTTAAAAGGTGTCCTGTTAAACAGAGACTTTGCCTGAAATCTTGAACAGTTATTATTAGACTAGGCCTGCTGGGGGGCTGTGGCTCACTGGCAGAGCAACTGTTTAGCAAGCAGAAGGTCCCAATTTCAACTGCAGTATCTCCAGTCAAAAGGACCAGGTAGTAAGTGATGAGAAAAACTTCTGCCTGAGATTCTGGATAGACACTGACAATTTTAGTAAACAATACTGACTTTGATACATCAAGGCAGTAGAAGGCAGCTTTATGTGTTCATGTGTGTTCATAACCTCACTCCCTGGTATTCTATATCAGGCTTTGCCTCCTATGGCAGCCATTTTGTAGTTTCACTCACCGCCCTGTGTCAGAATTCCAGTAGTACTCACAGGTTCAAAAAGGATGGGGATGCCTTACTAAGTACATTTTCATCCCATCCATCTTCCAAGGAGCTCAAGGCAGCATATATTGTTTGCTCTCCTCCATTTTTATACCGTTACGCATGATAAAGGATGCATAGCTCCAAGTAAAAAGCGGAACATGTGATGTTGTACATGTATTGATCTCGATATATGAGCCTGCCTTGGTGGGAAGGGTGGGGTATAAATCAAACAAACAAACAAATAAATAAATAAATATTTTAGCTTTGTAATGCTAAAGAGGATGAGGTACAGAGAATGAGGAAGAACATGTAGAAAATAGCACCTTATCTTATAGCAATGCCTTTCTTTAGTTCTTGCAGTTTTACAAGTTTTGTGCAATATGCCCAAAGATAGTTTGGTTCTGTCAAACCAGATTGAGAGGACCAATTCCATCCATAAATCAGTGTGGCAACAGGGGGGTTAAATTAAAGACCTCATGCATCTGCTTATGTGATTAGCATATGATAGGAAATTAGTAGTTATCCTGAATGACATAAAATGACATGGATTTTAAGAGGTACCACTAATGACAGCATATTAATATTTAATAAGGTCCAGTGATTAAGACTGTCTGTACTTTATTATTCTATCTTCCACACATGTCAAAGCAGTTTGAACCCTTTTTTGCATTATACTTAATTAAAAATAAAATTTCTCTCATCTGTATAATGTATAGCTCAAGTTATTACTAAAGATCACACTACATTTCTTAGAAAGACCTTTTGTTCTCAAAAGGTGTAAAGTGGTTTTGGATGCACCTTCTTTAAATGGTATAAAATATCAAAGTAAAACTAAGGGAATGAGTGACCATGATTAAACATGAATATAAAATTTAGATGCGGTTTTTAAAATCCAGAGACATCTTAACTAGGGATGGGCACAAATCTCATTATGAACCTAATTACCTGATGAACATTGCTGATCTATGGTACGTGAACCAGAGACCCGTGCCCATCCCTATCCACAATCCTCCCACGACCCTCCATGTGGTTTCAGAAGTGGGTTCATGGTGGGAAGCAGGGGGGAGGATCCTCAGCTGTTAGACTGAAACAGATGAAAGCTATTTCAGTGACCCCTTTCACTCCCCCCCCCCGCTTCCAAGCATTCCCTTTAAATGGCTTTTGCAAGCTGGTGCCACAAGTGAGTGAAGTCCAAGCAACAAGTTCACTTGGAAGTGAGACAAACCTTTTATCTGTTAATTTTGAGAAATCAAAAATTATGGTGTTCTTGAGATCCTGAAGAAGTTTTAATTCGCACATCAAAGGCAACAATATTGAATAAGTTATATATTTTAAATATTTGGGAGTTCTTTTTCAGTATTATAACAGTTGGATAACACAGAATAAACATGTAATAAACTTGGCCAAATGTAGCTTGTCTGCAATCACAAGATTCTTTTATGTGAAAGGTAGCCAATTTCTACCTAAATCAGCATCTCAAATACTTTACGGGATTCCCATTTGGATTAGCGCTTTCAAACACCATGTTGAGCAAATCCAGGTGATGTTCCTGTGCCACATTTTGGGGGTCCCAAACAGTGTAAGTTATGCAGCCATGTGCTTGGAGACAGGGCAGTGCTTCCTAGAGACTAGAGCTTGGCTCTTAACCTTGAAATTTTGGTTACACCTTCATCCCTTTTAATTTTCTTCTTATGTTAGAAGAATCCCAAGATTTTAGATCCTTGAGACTTCTGGACAAACAAATTCCCTGTTCCTTAGCAAGCACGACACACTCCTCTTTGGAGTTTGATATCACACCTGATTATGGGGTTCTAGCAGCCTACTTTTCACACCTTACATCCCCTCAATTACGTTGAGCTTATATGCTTGCACGATTCAATGTCCTCCCATCAGCGGTTCTCTCTGGAAGATTTGCAAATGTCCCCTATCATGAAAGACTCTGCTTATGTAGAGGTAGAAAGCTAGAATCAGTACCCCATATTTTGCTCTATTGTGATTTCTATGTTATTAAAGTTTGGGATTTTTAAATTAGTCCCCTCTTGCATAATTTCCATGGCTATTCTGATAAGAGGCTTGTTTTCCTTCTTTTGTTGGACCAGCATCCCTATATTATCTATTCAGTAGCAAGGTATCTTCTAATTGTTATGAGGATTAGGAAGCATAACGTCAAATCTCTTAATGGACGATTCCTTTTTCAGTATGTTAAAAACTGCCTTTTCTGTTGTTTATGCTTATAACCTATGCCAATAAAGGTACTGACTGACTGACTGAAAATAAAAGCCTTTAAATGGCTTTTGCAAGATCTTCCCCCCCTTCCATTCTGCTGGCCCTGAATCTCACAAACTGAACTGGTTTGGTAAACAGGGAGGTTTGCGTGACCTCATGAACCATGAACTGGGATGACCCTCCATTTTCCCAGTTCGTGCCCATCCCTAGTCATAACAGAAAGTAAACTTGAAGTCCAGAGCTAAAAGGGAATGCTGTGATTAAGAACACCACCACAACAAACTGGGTAACTCCACTGTGTTTGAAGCTTCTAGAAAAAAAGAAAACTAAATTTCTCTAATCCCTTTTAAAGCTATCTATGCTCACGGTCATCCACTGGGAGTGAATTCTACAACTTAACTGCTCACTGAGAAAAAGCAGGTTGCTTACCAGTAACTGGTGATCTTCGAGTGGTCATCTGTGCATTCACACCCATGGGATTCAGTGCGCACGCGCTGGATCGATCAGTGCTGTAGCAAGCTCTTTTTTAATGGATTTTCATGCCCAGTCCCTCCGGGCATGTGCAGGAACCCCACCGCGCATGCCCAGAGGGGTGGGCGTGGACATCCCACCAGTTCCTTCAAAGTACCGCCGCAAATCAACCCCCATTCAAAATGTAGAAGCTGATAGCAGCGGGGAAGGAGGGCGGGTGGTGTGAATGCACAGATGACCACTCGAAGATCACCAGTTACTGATAAGCAACCTGCTTATCTTCAACGTGGTCTCTGTGCTTCACACCCATGGGAGATTAGTGAGCAGTAGCCTACCTGGAAATGGGTGCTGGCAGGTCTTCTACTGCATAGCCGAAGACAGAATGTGACGTCTCATGTTGGTACCGGTGTTCTTACGGACGTCTAGGATGAAGGTATTAGGCGTGGCCCACATAGCGGCTCTGCAAATGTCCGGCAGTGGCACTCCGTGTAGGAAGGCAGTGGAAGTCGCGATGGCCATGGTGGAATGAGCCCTGATAGGGCCAGGCAATGGCTGCTTCGCAAGTAGGTAACAGAGTTGGATTAGACATACAATCCACTTTGATATGAACTGAGCCATGATGCGACTGCCTAGCCGTGCTGATGCATATGAGACGAATAGTTGTGGGTCTCGTCTGGGTGGATGCGTTCTTTGCAGATAGAACAAGAAAGCCCGCTTGACATCTAGAGTGTGTAGCAATCTGTCCTCCGCTGACGTAGGGTTTGGAAAGAAGTCTGGGAGGAAGACCTCAGCATGCAGGTGGAACTCTGACACAACCTTTGGCAGGAAGGAGATGTCTGGTACTAGGTGGACTCCATCCAGCAGAAACGACAGGTAGGGTGTATCGTGCCGGAAAGCCAGTATCTCTCCCACTCGCCTAGCCAAGGTGATGGCAATTAAAAAGGCCGTTTTCCAAGCAAACCTTTTAAACCTTTTAAAAATTGTTTCAAAATCGGATGTGAAAACAAAGTACATCCTTCAACTGGAACATGGTAGGCCGAAAGGGCAGCCAAATAAACTTTCAACGAAGAGTGGGAAAGTCCCAAGTCAGCTAGGTAGAGGAGGAAACTAAAAACTTTTTCGAGACCAGCTGAGCTGACTCGAGTGGCATCGCTGCCCAGAAAGGAGCAGAATTTTCTCCATTTGTACACATAAAACTTCCGTGTAGTGGTCTTCCTTGAATTCAGGAGGACATCAACTACACGGGAGGATAAACCCGTGATGTTACCTGCCAAGCTGTGAGTTTCAGCTGAGGTATGTTGTGGTGAAAAACGGGGGAGTCTGAGATGAGCAGGAGGTCTGGGGCTGGGGGGAAATTATGGTATATCCCCTGGGAAAGCTCAAGGACTATTGAAAACCAAGGTTGTCTTCGCCACCATGGTGTCACTAGGATACAGTCCGCGGCTTCCTTGAGAATCTTGCGGACCACTCTCAGAAGCAAAGGTAAGGGGGGGACAGGTAAAGATGTGTCGAGGACCAAGGATAAAGGAGGCCGTCTCCCAGAGACTGCGGGTCGTTGCCTCCCCCACTGCAGAACAGATGACATTTTCTGTTGGTTCTGGTCACAAAGACGTTGACTAGGGGAGTCCCCCACTTGTGGAAGAGTGGGAGGAGGTATTTTGGGTTCATCCCCCACTCATGTAGGCTTGACTTAAATGGTCTGCCTGCACGTTCATGTGGCCCGGGATGTGAGTAGCCACGATGAATATGTCGTTGTCGATGTACAACTCCCACAGCTAGATGGCCAGGTTGCATAGGCATTGGGACACTGTGCCCCCCTGCCTGTTGATATACGAAATTGCTGTGGTATTGTCCGTCAGGACCTTGACACATTTTCCCTTAAGGGAAGGAAGGAAGTGACAGCGTGCCATATGGCTAGGAGTTTGAGGAAGTTTATGTGTTTTCTCCTCGTGTGGGCATCCCATTTGTCTCCTACAGACAGTCCCATGGAGTGTGCACCCCATCCCATCAAGGAGGCATCAGTAGTTATCGTGACCTCTGGTGACGGAGGGTGGAAGGGCGCTCCCTGAAGGATATTGGCAGGGAGAGTCCACCAAGTTAAAGAGTCCTGTATGCTGGGAGGAGGGGAGAGGATGACAGTATGTATGTTTCTCGACAGGTCGTAGTGACAAATGAACCACAGTTGTAAGGGACGCATTTTGAGCCTTGCAAAGATGAGGACGGACGTGGTTGCCGCCATTAGACCTAGCAGCCTCTGAATGTCGAAGGCAGTGACGTAAGGGTGAGTTTGGATGACAGTGGCCAGTGAAATAATATCTGATGCTCTGTCTTTGGGCAGATAAGCCATGCATGTCTGTGAATCCAGGTTTGTGCCGATATACTGTATGCACTTGACTGGAGACAAGTGAGATTTGGTGTAGTGGTTAAGTGTGCGGACTCTAATCTGGGAGAACCGGGTTTGATTCCCCACTCCTCCACTTGCACCTGCTGATGTGACCTTGGGTCAGTCACAGGCTCTGGCATAGCTGTCCTTGAAATTTCAGATTGCTCTCAGCCCCACCCACCTCACAGGGTGTCTGTTGTGGGGAGGGGAAGGGAAAGGAGTTTGTAAGCCGCTCTGAGACTCCAAGTGAAGGGCGGGGTATAAATCCAATCTCTTCTTCTCTTCTTCTTCTTCTTCTTCTTCTTCTGTTGACTTGAAGGTCCAGATTCTCTAATAGTGACAGAGTCTCTGCAACATTTGAGATTAGGGCTGTTTTGGAAGGCACCACTAGGAACCAATCGTCTATGTAGAGGTAGATCGCGATACCCTGAAGACGGAGAAAAGCTGCAACCACAATCATGGTCTTGGTAAAGACTCGTGGGGCACTGGAGAGGCCGAATGGGAGGGCCGTATACTGGAAGTGCCTGTGACCAATAGCAAAGAATAGGTATTGGCGGTGGAAGGGGTGGATAGTGATATGGAAATAGGCAACTTGGCGGTCGAGGGTGGCCATCCATACGTGTCTGCGGAGTAGTGGCATGATCTGTGGAAGTGACACCATGCAGAAATGGTGGCAAATCACGAAACGGTTCAGCTCCCTGAGATCTGATAAGGGTCAACTTTTATCGAGCCTCTTCGAGACTGTGAAATAACGGGAGTAGAATCCCGTCCCGTAGAGGTGTGATGGTACATGCTCGATGGCTCCCTTCTGCAGAAGGATGGATACCTCTTCGAGGAGAGGTGGGGAAGGGGCGGGGAAATGACGACTGGGGAATTGGGGTTCTGGATGAATTCGATCTTGTAACCTTGGGTCAAGATGGCAAGCACCCACTCGTCCGAGGTGATGTGATGCCCTGGCTGCTTGCAGTTTGTCATCTGGTAGGTGACTAAGGAGTTCTGAGAACCGTTCCCAAAGTGTGAATTGGTAGTGATTCATACAGGCCAGGTAGTTGGTGGCTTTGACTGTGGAATAAAATCGTCTGCCAAAGGCATCTAATTTCTTTCCTTCCTTGTCAGAAGGTGCGGAGTGCATCTTCCGGGATTTGGAGGATGATGTAATGACCATTGAGTTTGGTTGAGGATGAGAGAAGAGAAATTCTGCATCCGTGTCCTGTACCCTGTACACATGGTCCAGTATTCATGTGGACACAGGGGCCAATGAAGGTTTCGACCACGGTGACTTTGCTGCTTGGAGAAGAACCGAAGACATAGGTAATGTGAGGGTGGAAGAGATGTCAAGCTGAACGGTATCGTAGACTGAGTCTGTGGCTTGATGCTGTTGCTGAACGACAGAGAGACCTAAGGAATGTGCCATTCGTTTAACCAGATCCTCATAAGATGTAAGGTTGTCTGAAGGAGATATAGGTAAGTCCTCAGCAACATTCTGGTTAGGAGACTTATGGTCAGGAGAAGTGTGAACTTCAGAAGCCTCCGTATCAGAATCCTCTTCCACGAAGTCAGAGGAGTCTTGTTGGTGTATCTGGACCGACGTGTCCTGAGGGCAAGTTACTGGTTTAGATTGAACAACAGGAACCACCGGGTCTGGATTGACAGGAGGGTTGAGTGGACGACCTGGTTCCACAGTATGTTGTGACGTATCGACCACAGGAGGACGTGACAGAGATGCTGAAGGATTTGATCTATGAGGGGACCTCGACCTATGAACAGATTGGGTGGAATAACGATCCCAATCAGAATAATCCACAGGCGTTAACCATGGCAGGGAAGGTGGATAAGCCCTATAGATATACCTCAACTGTCATTGATGCCACGCCATCGGTGGCAGGGGGGCATGAAGACTCTCAGGGAGCGGCTTCTGGATCGTGGGCATCTAGGAGACACAGTAGTAGCTTGTCTATGTGATGTGTCTCTGTATTCTCGAGTGTCGATATCGACAGTTTGAGTGTGGATACAAGGAGGGTGACACTGCATGGCAGATGATGTATATCGGTGCCGAGGCAACTCGACGTTGGGAGCTTCCGAAACCGTTGACGACGGAGAAGGAGACAGAGAATGTTCTGCATCTATCTGATGGCTTAAGAGCTCTACCGTTTCGATGTCGGAGTAAGGACGCTCTGTTTGTTGGACGGGGGAATCCAATACGTGGATGGTCGGTATCAGTGGAGGGACTTGGGCCTCCGATATTGATACTGCCGGTGGAGCGGGGAGCACTACAGGGGCATCACCCAGTGCTTGTACCACCGCCTTCCCCGTCTTAGCCGCCTTGAGGGACTTTGAGGTGAACTTCTTCGCGGACTTGGTTTCCGTACTTGCCTTAGCCTTCTTCTTAACAGGCGTGGAAGCGGACGATAGTGCCTTCGATGTCGGGACTTTCAGTGTCGGACGGTCGACATCGGAGGCGGGCCTCGGTGTTGGAGCAGTTGACGTTCACGGTCTCTCCTCCATCTGTGAAGTAGCGCCACTTTAAGGCGCGCCGTGCGTTTTTTTCTCGTCTGGTTGGAGAAGCGAGCGCAATGTCGGCAGGACTCTGGTTTATGTGACTCTCTGAGGCAAAAAATACAAAGTTTATGCTGGTCCGGAGGAGCAAGCTTACTTCCACAGCGTAAATACCTTTTGAAAAATCCCCACTTCTTCTCCATAAGAAGCTGAGTGAATGTAACGGTTGGGGGGGGGGGTTGGCCCGAAGGCCTGAAGTAAATTTCCCTCAAAGAAAACAAAGTCCTTTTCTTTTTTTAAATTTTTTGAAGAAAGAATCAAAATAAAAGGAAAGAAATAAAGTGTGGAAATAATTTCCAAGAGCTGAGAAAGTTTTTGAAAGCTAACAGTGATCCAATCAGACCGACGGAGAAACAGGTCTTTCCAACGCGGCGGTAAGAAAGGAACTGGTGGGATGTCCGCGCCCACCCCTATGGGCATGCGCGGTGGGGTTCCTGCGCATGCCCGGAGGGACTGGGCGTGAAAATCCATTAAAAAAGAGCTTGCTACAGCACCGATCGATCCAGCGCGTGCGTACTGAATCCCATGGGTGTGAAGCACAGAGACTACATCGAAGATAGAAGTATTTCCATTAGTCTGTCCAGAACCTATCACCCATCCATCCCCCCCCCATGCTAGTATTATGGGAGAGAAACAGCTCTCTCTCCACTTTCCCCATCTTGAATGCCTTTGCATTTCAAAAAAATATCTTTAAAATTTTTATTTTTAAAAAAGCTAAAAACCAAGCAGCTCTAAAAACTGTTGATTCCTATAAACACCAAATTTGGATGTCTTAAATTCAAAATGAAAAATCATGATAAGAAATTTATTCCAAAACCATTAGATCCACAATGCTGTCTGCCAGCATTTCCAGTTGCATAATGCCTTCTCAACATATTAAGGAGATACTAAAATGTGAAAAAAGGGGAAAGCATTGAACCATATGATATTTAATGTATGGGCCCTAACCATCTTTTTCTGTTGGCTTAATCTCTTGAGGTTCTGCAAAGTAACTCAACAGAGTGTTTAAAAGCAGCCTATGTCATTCAGTTTCTTTTAAGAGACAGCTGTGAAACTTGATTTGCGTTCAACAAATACTGTGTGCCATGTGGATAGATGCCTAAGAAGGAGCTAGAATAGGCTACTTAATTAAAGCCATATGCTCCCACTAGTTATGTGCCATGTATGGAAGTAGTTAGTCTCCAGTTACACAACTTGCACAAAAAAGTAGTAGCTAATTGCTTGTGTGAGAAATGAATAAGTTTAGTGGGGACACTGCTAGTAACACTTTCACTTGTAATATATTTTACAGGTCTAAAGGAGAAAGATTCATTTGCTGCACACTGCGGCTAGTATGGTAAGTATTGCTCCCCAACATTGCAAGTTCTTGCAGGGCTAGCAAATCTGGCAGAGGAGTCCCAAAGCCCTGGATAAGATTGTGCATGCCCGGGAATCAGAGTTAGGCTGCAGCAATTCAGCAGTAACTGGATCTTCAATGTAGTCTACCCCAGATGGTGAGAAGGCCACAGCCTGTTCAGCCAACAATGCCAGGGTCCATCTATAGGTATCCCCCACACACACAATTTCTCATTGGTAGCTAAGTTAAAGATCAAAACCAGATTTTTAAAAATTTATTTTTAAAAAATCTATTACAAATCAGAGCTGGCAGGTTCTGCCCATTACTGGCTCTGGGGGGTGGAGGGGAGAAAACAAGAGGAAGAGACAGAGCGTGAGCACAATCCAGAACCAACCTAAACATAAAGCTTGAAGTGTGGACATAGTAATACAGTTTTTAAAAGTTCTTAGATCAGTTGCTAACATGACAACTCCAAATACAGGCAAGCAGGACAAGAGATCAGTAGTGTACATGAAAACAACAACAAATAATCTTCTGACACTTTAAAGACTAATTAATTTATTGTGGTTTTTGTAAGCCAGAGCCCAGCTCATTAGATGCAAGAGTTGGCAGAGACCCAAAGCTATATAAAGCATGTGTGTGTGTGTGTGGGGGGGTTAATTATGAAAAAAAATGTCATAAGGCCTAATTTCCCAGACACAAGAGTATTATATAGCATTGCAGAGATGGATATACAGAACTTACCTGAGTGTACCTAAAATCAGCATGACACAGCGATTTTTTTTTTTAAGGAAGTGCCATTGCTCAGTAACCAAAGACAAACTCTGCACACAGAAATTTCCAGTTTCATTTCCTGGCATCACCAGGTAAAAGGATCTCAGACAGCAGATCCTGGGAATGACCTTTCCCTTCCTGAAACCCTGGAGAGCCACTGCCTGGCAGAACAGACAACACTGAAATAGATGTTCCAGTGCTCTGATGACATAAGGCCACATTGTATGCAAGAAGTAACGGCTGAACTATATGCAAAAACATCCATGGAATATAAGCACCACTAACTGGTGGTGACGTATGTGAGCATAGCAAGCCATATTTCAGTTACCTCATTCACGCCAATTGCTGTAGGAAACATCTAACATGGCTCTGAAGACTATAACCAGAAGAGAAGTCAATGTAAGTGTGACTTGAGATCCTGAATGGTGACACAGGATCATGAGCCAGATCCATAGACAGAAGATATATTAATTGGTTTCTGAATAGATTTAGCCTAATTGGCATGACTTTTAAAATGATATAAGTTCTGTGAATATTAAATTTTACCTACTTCTAAACCAATTTGAGCATCAGCAGAAACTTGTAATAATTAGCAAAAATCTCAGCTGAAACGTTTAATTTAAATCAATAAAGCTCACTATGTATAAATCTATACATGCACAAAAAGAAGTAAAACTGATAGCAAAAGATAGCAAAAAATCATGAGAAAATGCAGATAATAAACCAAATAAGGAATAAACCAAAGAAGGAATGACAGAGCAGATATTCCTGCCAATAAAATAATGAAGACTCTGGCTACACAAAGAAACTGTAATTAACATTAATTAGAGGCATTCTGTTAATGGGCAAGATCCCCTGAGCTGCATCTCTTTCTGACATCAGGTTCAATATAACAAATACTGTACTGTTCAAGAAACATGTTTGATAAATTAAAACATAAATGTCTTTTATTAACCTAGCCTGGCAAGAAAATACTAGACAACTATAATGGTCTATCTGCCTGCAACTTTATGACTAGATATTGTTTGATATTGTGTTATCATAATTATTTTGCTCCTGGATTTATTTCTCTGCACAAGAAAATACAGGAGGGTAAAAGATTATGGTACTGCAATATCCAATGACACATGGTCCCCACTTGTGACAACATCTCAGGAACTAGTGATAGCCACTTGTTGTGTCTCTACATTTTTCATTTTGTGTCACTTTGTTGTTCTTTTCAAAATCAAATGTTTTTAAGATAAACAGATTCCCAGAGATTTGTTTGTCAGATTTACATATCTTACTACAGAAGCACTGGTGAAAAGATGGATAGTAATTCAAGCAACTAAGAAGCAGGCTGATCCCATCTCTGATCAGAGATGAAGTTTGCAATACTTTGAACACTTGTCAGCAAAGTCAACTGTACATCAATATCATTTGAAACAAAAGCTAATGTAGTAACACCAACAGTCACTCCTGGCAGAGTCCCTGACAGACAACTCCAGCATCATAATGTTTCAATTAGCAACAACCACTGAGGGAAAATTTAGTCCCACAGGAGCCAAGCAGGAGAAGTGTCTTCCTCAGGAGAGACAGCCGTTTTGGCAGTTTATTCTGTGAGGGAAGTGTGTCCAGGCCGGCAGTGGGCGGGGGAGAGGAGATGACCCAGCCAATGTCATGCGAGTACTCTTGAGTGGCGGTTGATGGGCCAATGGCTGATGGAGTGCACAGCACAGCCAATGGGAGACCTGGAAATGGCTAACGCGTTAGGGCAATTATATATATCACATGGTTCCAAACAAAATGCTCAGCCATATTAGGTTGAGTGCCATTTCCTGAAAAATCGTCCACTGACTCAATGATGACTAAAACAATGCATGCAAAGTTTAGCAGGTCACTGACTCAATGTTAACTAAACTGGGCTCCTTCCGACTGCAGAGCCAGCCTCAAGGTGGTCAGGGGTGGGGGTTGATTTGCCTCCCCCAGAAGGGGGAGGAGGCCATGATGCCAGTTCACAACATCGGCACCAAGGGACAGAGCCAGCAAGGATTTAAGGTCAGCTCCACCCCCAGCCTGCCTCTTTGCCCATGTGCTTGGCCCAGGCAGGGATGGATCTCCGAGGGCCAGCATTGGCGACTAGTCTGCAGCCCTCACAGTGACCTGGTGGTGAGTTTGAATGAGATAAATACAACATGAAAATAATGGGATTCAAACAGGCATTTTCTGGCACAGGAGATTCACTTTCATGAAGCCTGAGATCCCCTGTGCCAAGACACCCTTATGGAAAAAAAATCCTCACATAGGTTTGTAGTAAAATAAAACAATTCCATTTCCATGAGTAGATGACAGAGAAAAAAATATATATGTTCTACTCCCAGAACACTAGAAATTGTTTTAATTTCCAAACATGCCTAGGAATAATGGTTTATTATTTTAAAAGAAAGAAGATATCGACAAATCATTGTTTGAAATCAGTAAAATATAAATGTTTCTACATCTTATTTTAATAAACAATCCTCTGCAAATGAGGGATTAAAATTCCCATTTATTTTGATCGCATGCTATCTCAGTAAATAATCAAGTTTCTAGATTGACTTGAATACATTTACTTATTCTTGCCATGTGCCAAATCACTGACAAAATTTAAGAAAGCAGCTTATTATTTTTCACTAAGATGCCAGGTGGTAATACTTACAGCCACTTGCTTTGATAGTGAGAAATTGTTTATTTTTATTATGAATTATTGCACTATTCCCCTTTTAAAGAAACAGTTACATTGATCACTGCAACTCTCAGGACCAAAACAGACATTATACCAAAAGTGCAGCAGCATCAAAAACTTCCCTTGTGTTCCATAATTTCAAGCAGATTTTACCTCATGTAGTGACATCACAGTTTTCTTTTCCCTTGTGCTGGTGAATGTTAAGAAAAAGAGAACATTTTGTCTTCACAGCATAACAAAGCTGTATTAGACTTTATGTAATGGGAGGCAAACATGCAATTAACATTTTCAGCAGTGGACAGTGGTTTAGCCTAATTTATATTTTGATCCTAAATTACTTTGTTAAAGATTCATAAACATCAGGAACTTTGAAAATCCTATTCAGAAACATGAAAGCGTTTCATAGTAATCAGTCACGCAGGGTGACAAAACTAAAACAAAGCAAACAAAACCAAAACAACAACAACAAAACAGAATTCAGGTTCAGTAACACAATTTGGGTAATTCAGAATCCTATTCTGGAAATTCTGGCAGCCATTTTGAAATTCACCAAGCTTCAGCAAACTGATCACTGTTCTCTTGACTCAAAACATTATCTATCATCTGCTGACATCAGTAAGTATCATTATGACATATGCAATATTTTCCTCTCATGCAAAATCAAACCAGTTGCATTCTTGCAATATTTTAACATGTTTTTTTAAAATCATCTCCTGATACCCTTAAAAACTGTGTTAACAATCTGCACCAACATTAATTTCACTGCTCAGTTTCTACTCTCATATAAATTCCATGATGCAATGGTAGTCTCACCTGGAGAACGACATAGACCCCATAGACGTAGAACCCAACAACAATAAATGTATATACATTATGGTGAATGCATGTTTACCACTTTGTGCATTTCTGTGGCAAATGGTGTAGAAGTTTCAAAAATACAAATATATAAATCTAAATTCTACCAAAAACTGAAAAGTTAAAATAAAATTCAATTTGGATCAGGAGAACTCATGAGAACCTTCACACACTCACACAGAAATGTGGGAGCTGCTTTTTTTACAGTGAGATCTCACATGGCTGTGGTCAGGGCTCTAGTCGGGGGGGAGCTCTCAGGTACGGAGCTCCGGAAGAGAACCTCTAGGGGGCGGGGCGGTCACGTGGTGAAGCCCCGCCCCCTTCTTTACCCCGCCCTCTGCTTCGATCCTCATTCCGTTTGGGAATGAGGATGAAGCAGGAGGGTAAGTAGCCGGGCCTTCTGACACACTTCCGGTGATGTCAGGGGGTGTGGCCTTCTGTCACTTCCGGTGATGTCAGGGGGCGTGGCATATGCAAATAAGTTATGCTAATGAGTTATGCTAATGAGCTCCGG
This sequence comes from Gekko japonicus, assembly GCF_001447785.1. Classification (NCBI taxonomy): domain Eukaryota; kingdom Metazoa; phylum Chordata; class Lepidosauria; order Squamata; family Gekkonidae; genus Gekko; species Gekko japonicus. Next base: position 437,836 of record NW_015160243.1, read on the forward strand.
CAGCTCTTTTTCTACAACAAGACCCCTGGCTGTGGTACATTTGTAAATATCACAATCATATGCTTGTGGTTGATTATAAGGGCATTTCCCACCCAAATTTAATCCTTTGACCCAGAGTGCAAAATTAAATTCATTTTCTTACTGTGTCTGTCTACTGTAACCCCAGAGCTAACATTTTGCCTTCAGGAGACTTTGAAATCACTCAGCATAGGGTTAAAGTGTATATAACCACACTATTGAACACTATACATTTAACACTGGCAGCAATTATTAATACCTGGTGTGGTAAGTATCTTTTCACAGGGAACTGTCTGGATGATGGATTAAGTTACATTGTTAAATTCAGCTTCAAACATTATCTCATACAATTAGCTAGACATAATTAGGCACTAAAGTGAGAGGGTATTAGTAGTCAATCATGATGTTGTTAATCTTGTGGCCTATGCCAATTCTCATAAGGTGAAGGCCAAAATGGACTACAGCATTTTTATTTGACTAGTATTTATGAATTCATGTATCATTATCTAAATATTACCTTTGATTGAGATCTCATTAAAGGTCTCTCTGTCTCATATCAAAATGTCAATAACCCTTCTAAGATGGGAAATGTCATTGACTAAGACTGTACTTATTAATCTAATAACTTCAAAAATGATCACAGTTGCCTTTCAGAAAATGATTTCTTCTCATTAGACCCCCATTGTCAAGTTTATTTTTCTCTCTTCAAAAATTAGCATACATTCTTCAAAGATAGATAATGAAAAAAATGTGAAAAGTTACTTCCAGAAAAGATGCCATAATCATCTTGAAGGGCAAACTGTAAATAGAAAACATTCTTGTTCTCTATAGTTTTTCCCCCTGAACATTATATTGCCAGCTTCTACTTTTTATTTCTCCCTCTTATAATAATTATTGCAACCATTTTGTAAATCAAGTAATAATAATAATATCAGGGTTTAATACCTAAGAGTATCATCATTAGCTTTCCCTTTAATGGACTAGATGACCTGAAAGATCTCTTCCAACTCTAACATTCTATGATTCTATAGAATTTCCTGGAATATATGCAAATGTATTTCATTGGGCTGAGGTGACATGCTCTCTGAAGAAATGGGCTCTAGTTCACAGACGTTTACGCAGGAATAGAGTACAGATTGTTTTTGCTGCAGCAGACACCTACCACTTGAATTATTTCCGTAGCTCAGAAATGGATTTTCTAAACATCCATTCACACATCCCTATGTGTGCAAATACACATCTACAGCCCTTGTGCAAACGGACACTGACATTAATTTCAGTGGAAAAGATCTATCCATACTGTACCTACCGTATATGCAAAATTGTGGAAAATTCTGACCACCATCATAAATAAACTAAAATATCAGAAATAATCTCCACACCCTTCTTTCTCCTTTCCTCCACTGACTGCGTTGTTAGATTTACATAACTGTGTTTTCAGATGGTGATTATTTGAAACTTATGCCAAATATTGGCAAAAGCAGCCTTCTCAATATGTGTGGGTAAAGGCTGCACACACATGCCAAGTGAACTTAGTTTTGATTATGAAAACAAGTCAAAGTCTTGAGGCTTGCATGCTCATAACCCAGTGTTTTAGAATCCTGGTTTGTAAGCAAGAAACACTGAAACTGATTGAAGTGCCTGATTTGGATATCACAGCAAATTGTGGCTTATTGAAGACTTCCTGGTTTGAAAATTTTATTAGTGGTAGAATGAGAGTGTAAGTCTGAAGGCTCTCTGATAAATATGAGCTAAAAAGAGGTTTATTTGTTAAATCTGAATGTACCATATCACAACTTTTCATTCTTTAAGTAAGCCATAAAAGAAAATTACTTGAAGAGATACACACTTGTTGTTCAATGGTAGTTTTTGGCTTCCAAAGAGCAATGACATTTGTAGCATGTACAAAAATATTCTTGGATCTCACCAAACATTTTGACTAAAGGAAGATTTTCTGTCCACAGTGCACAACTTCTTTGCCACCACCATCTCACTGCAACCCAAAATTCTGCTCTTGTGGGACAGGGAACCATCTAGAACAGCATGAACCATGAGTTGGAGATCTGCAGTGAAGGGAGGAGTTGGTGAAACCCCACCCCCATCAACTATTTTCTCTCATCCTAGTCTACCTCAGACTTGTTGCAAAGATAAAAAGGACCCCACAGGCCCCAAACTCTTCAGAAGATGTAAAAAATAATGATGCAATAAATAAAAAAATGAAGAAACAGAAAAACCTTAAGAATATATCCCAGCTAGGGGAAGAATAAACTTCAAGTTACCTTCAGTGTCTATTCTAAAATAAAATTATCAATATGAAAATATATCACAATTATGGTATGATGATATTAATACATGATGCTTTGTTAATCATTACACAGTAAATTACAAATCTTATACAGAGAAAATAATACCATAACTAATTAACAAAATTATGCATGGACCAACATAAGCAGTACATTAAGTATATACCACACAGCTGATAGTTACAATTATTTAAGTTTTCAGGTCAATATGTAGTTCTGCATCTGTAGTTACATATACTTCTGTCTCTCATACATTTTTATAACAAACTTTAGAGCATCTCCAAAGCTGTATAAATAGAGTTGTTTTAACGAAATGTTGAGCAGCTTAGACCTTGAGTTTATGATCTATGCAGGTGCAAACAAGAGCACAGGATTGGTCTCAGGGAAGAATATGCCAGTGAAAGGTCACTGATGTTGGAAAGGAACACTTACTGAACACAGAAGCATTGTGAAAGGGGCTACTTTCAGAGGGGGTCTGTCTGCAACCAAATACAGGCCAATCTTACATTATGCAAAATAGGCCAAATCTACTTTCATCACTGCAATCTGATGCCAGCAGAGAACATGCACTGTACATTGCATAAATTGTCTGTAGGTCTCAGAAGTGGCTGCAATTTGGCTATTAGTTGGCCAGATAAGAGCTTATCCACTCACTTGTCCTATGTCAACAACTTGGCTACTGTGGCTTCAATCAGCTACCTGTCTACCAGGTTAGCCCTGAACATGCAACTTTTGCTCTGTATATATCCTCACGTAGTATACTTTGAAAGTTAATTCTTGGTCCTTTTGAGACAGTAGGCAGTGTGCCAAAAAAAAAACCTTATAGTGCAATTCTCTGTGAAGTTACTTGCCATTTCTCTCTTATTCTGTATAGCAGTCACTCTGACTTGCTTACCATCAATTATAGGTCTGCACTGCCTTTCTAATGCCAAAAACATTTTATATTCGCCACAGAACATGATGTAAAGGCCAGCAAAAAAAACCTTATGTAGGACAAGAATAAAATATTATCCCAAATACTTATATCTGAGGTTATTTTCCCATTCTGCAGGAATATATTAAGCATATATAATGAAAGATGAAGCTAACAACTTGCAGGACAGTGATGGGGAGCAAGACCCATAACAATGCTAAATTTATGATTATGAGAACTAAGCAGTCATTTCCCACCCTACTGGCAGAATAAGAGGCTCTTAGTGACTGACTACAGTTGAAGGGTATTAAATCATGACCATGCAAGTTTCTATTTGATGGTGCATATGGATGGTAATATATTAGGTGCTGTAAAAAGTGCAGTTGTTTTTGTCAGGTGCACAGGCTACTTTAGAGTAATAACTTCAAAATGAATATATACTGATATTTGTTCATCAGCAATACCAATATGAATGAGATTGTTCTCAACAGGATAAATCACATGTTAAAAAAACAAAGCTGGGGGGCTAAGGCTTGTTTTGCAAGCCATATGGAGAACCTTTCTTGATACAGGTCATTTTTCCCTATTAGAGGTTTGAGATACCAAATTATGTGGATTTATAAACTATTTAAACCAAGGGTAAATAGGAGATGACAGATGCATGGCTTATGCATTACTGCAACTCCCATGTCTTTTGTGTAGTATCTGGGGATACAATAAAACCAAAATTCATAGGGCAATAGTGCAAGCACACACAAAAAATGTGGTCTAGCAGTACCATCTATAGAGATTAACATGCCTCAAGCAAATGGACTTGCCAGGACCTCTGAAAGAATGGATTTGGCCAAAGGAGACAGGATGTCTGGGAATGGACCAAAACTGATCTTACCTAGGACCTCATGGAACAAACATAAAAATCCATTGATGCCAGATTCCCTCCCTTCATTAGTTTCCTCCCCACCACACATTATAATTAGCCAAGGTAGTATGGTCAGAGGTGGGCATGGTTTCTGCCTCCATTGACACATTCATGTTGGGGCCCACAAGAACTGAAAGGGGTGGAAGACTGCTTTCACGTGGTCTCTTTTCCTCTCCATAAGCTTCCACATACAGCCAGTGGGAACAGCTTGCTCAGCTCCTCCTCAGCCTGTGTTCTAGCCCCTTTTAAGACCTGGGTGGCAAGACGTGCAGGTCAAGCAAAGGATCTGTCATCCTCCATGGGCAGCAGGAACCAATGGGGGCCAGAGTTGCAGTCAACCCTCAGCCCATCCCCATGAGAACTTGCACTTCTGACATTGGGGTGGCCTGGCTTTAAAGGTGTTGGATGGCTCCCACCAGCTCCCACCACTGGGTGGCATCCAGTCATTCCAAGGTGTCTCTCAGGCTCTGCCAGGTGAGAAAGGGCAGCATTTCTTCCTGGTCATTGGCTCTGACCCATTTTGGGGGTGGCAGTTCCAGCCACAGCAATAGAGACTGCTGGTAGCCAGTTGAATTCAGGATCAGCTGGGAGCCTGGACTTACAACTATAATGTACACTGTGATGATCAGAGGTTGCTTAGTAAGGGTGCATATGCAAAAGGAGAGAATTCAGTAATAGGGATGCAACCCGACAAAGGGCTTTGATTTTGCACTTGAACATGACACATGGCTGAAATCACTAAGATGATGTCTTAGAGGACATCAGACATAATAATTTGACACATGTGAAGATATGATTACTGTAGAGCTATGTAGGGTTTAAAGGATATGAGAACACAGAGAGGATACAAATGTCAGATCACTATTATAACATGCAACCCTGTGGAAAGTGACTGACACTGCCACATTCTGAAACAGCTAAGTCTTCCCTACAGTTTTCAAGGGGAGCCCCACAATTGACTTGTATAATTGACCTATGATCTGATGATAGCCATATATCTGAAAGTTCTCATATTAATTTGCATTAGTAAATAGTACAGATCTCTGACTAACTGGGGATTAGCTACCATTCTCTCTACACTAATAGTTCTATGCTACTCTAAGCCTTCTATAACTTTTAAAAACTCTGACAAAATTATATTCACACATATACTCCATACATACACTATCAGCACAGTTTGGTTTCTATTATCCATCAATAAGTATATATGTATATAGAGTCATGTTTGTTAAAAAGGAGCATATAAAAGTCTTCATCATCTTGCTTCTGCAAGACTGAATATTTACCAACATAACAGTTAAGAGGTGTTAATGAATGATTCATAATTTATATTTGTATAGGCACCACTAATTTAGTGCTGCAGCTCTTCATAGAGAGCATTAGGAACAGTATGATTATATTGCCCATACATGAACAGGTGGAAGAGCTTGAGAAAATAATTCTATTTTGACGATGTAAGTAAATTTATGTAAATTATCACCAATCTATGTATTTCTTTTACTAGAAAAACTGTATGTAAGATAAATTCTGCATTTAGCCATCCTTCACTTTGAACATTAACTCCAATCACTTATTTAGAACAGCAAAAATATCACTTTAGAATAAGCAAAAACCTTACCACTCCAATTGAGAAGTAATTGTTGATGATACTGTAAGGCACTGGGTCTCCTTTCTCATCTTTATCATTGGGTATTACTTCAAATTTCCATCTGTCCAGTAAGATCTCAGTGCTGTTTTCAATATCTTTTAAGATCTTCAAAAGATTCTCACCTTCGTACCCTGTAAAATGGGGGGGGGGTAACTTTGAATACAAAAGACTTTGCCAGCATTTGATTTCCTCGATTAAATTTAGGTGCCATAATTTCATCACCAGCATTTAAAAAAAATACATTCAACTCTCCAGGCTGAACAACTGAAAACCCATGTAAACAGTATAACTTGCTGAAATGTGAACAAAGATAACAAAGAAATTGAGGGCAGAATCTAGTCTGTTCAGTTGATCATTGGTTTTTGCCTCCTGGCAAAGAGAACATTCCTATGTACTTTGAGAAAGACAGCCCGAATAGGTATACTAGAGAAAAATTGAATGCAGTTATATTAACAACTACACTTCAGCAATTAATAAATGTATGAACATACCCCCTGGAGTATTTACATAAATTTCAAACTATACAAATTTATAAACAACAGGATTTGATCCAAAGATATATTTCAATGAGAAGACAACCTTTCAATGCAATGGCATGGTTTGGATCAACTTCATAGAACTAAAAGAGGAATTTATGTTTACTTTTCTATTGATATTTATGGTGCATCAGAAGAGTGGTAACAAACCTAATATGCTTCATCTTTACCTTGTTTAAACTTATAACTAGGGATGTGCATTTGGATATATCTAGCCAAATATATATTTGAAAAATACATTATTGGTATTTTCTGGATGCACTTGGAGTGGATTTTAATATTACACTGGCAGTTGCTAAGTTCTTTTCTCGGTCCTTTTTTGTCTTAGTGTGACACTGTTCAGATCTGAGCTGGCTGTAAGAGCAGTATCATTAAAGTAAAGCACTTGGGGTTTGGGGGATGGGTCATGAAAAATCCTAGAAATATTTGGGAGTAACCAGGAATACTGGGACCCAGAGTTATAAGGTTCTCAGGACTGTCAAAGTCAAAGCCATTTATTATGGCATTACTCCCAGGACTGTTCCCCCCCCCTTTAATTTTACCATGTTTATGAGTCTTCCTGGGGCTTGGTATTGGCTTGCCATGTTGTTTTGGCTTTGATTGTGTCTGTTAAAATAGTTTTTGTTGGTTTTGTAACATTGTGTTCTTTGGCCAAGTTGGTTCATGTTAGGTTTGCAGTGAGTTCTTGGGTTTGACATTGCCTGAGATTTTTGGTTTATACATAGGATGGATTCTCTGACTTTACATTTGTTGGACTTGCAATAGTATTTGTAATCAGTTGGGCTTGGAGGATTCTCTGATTTGACATTGGTTATGTTAGGCTTGCCATATTGTCCTGTGTTTCTGCTGGGATTCCTTGGCTCTGCATTTGTTCTTTGGGGTGTTTGTTCTGTTTGTATTGGGAGGTTTTTGGCCAGTGGTTGCTTTGCTCATTCTTGAGTGTTTGGATATTTTGCCCTGGAGAAATTCCACGCCCCTCCCCCATAGAAAACAATGGAGGGCACTGTTAAGGGACTCATAGAATTAGACCTCTTGCTCCAAGAGGTCCAATTCACTTGAAACTTGGGGATTATTTAGTGCCATTAGCTTTAAAAAAAATCAGCCCCTTCAGCTCCCATTAAAGATTCTCCATAGGGAACAATGGAGCTGAATAATATCAGAATCCCAGAAAAAAATCAGATCCCAATAACAAACAGATATTTGGAACCCAGAAAACTGGGCATACCAATATTTTTCAGCTCTCTGATATCTGGATCTGACAAATACAATTTCCCCCGATGTGTGCATGCCTGCTCATAACAATCACCTGATACATGCTTATGTTACTCCTCTTTTACAGACAACAAAAAATTAAAGGAAAAACAAACTGAACAATATGATATATATATATACTCTAAAGAAGAGCACAATTACTTTTGTATACCCAAGAGAGCTATAGGTTTAGATTTCAAAAACAGCCTTCCTGACCCACCCTAGCCTTCCAATAATACCTGGCAAACCACTGCTGGAACTAAGAAACATTCTGATCCGGCACAGGAAGAGGTCTGCTATTCAATGAAAAACGGAGTCAGAATCAGGCTTGATATGTTCAAGCCCTTGAAGGCACATAAAGGATTGAGAGTAAAGGTGAACAGATTCATAGAAGCTCTGTTCAACTTTCTTTCCACTGGATAACAGCTTTCGTGATAAGAAACAAAAAAAGCAACAACTCAAGCATATGTAGCTGGTTTCTGGATCATCTTTTCATAATAAAGCTTGGCCTGTGATTTTTATCTCACTCTACTCTGATATTCCCAGACCAGCACAGATGATTAATGGCGGCAGCATCCCTTCATAGTTGTAAGAAAGTAGAAAGGCCACCACACTAGGATCAGAATTACTTGGATATTTCTGATCAGCCCAAGATAAAGGGAAGAACCAAGGATTTTTTTTAATTTTATTTTTTTTCAAAATGAGGCCAGCATCACCTTTCATTCATGGGAAAGATAATGGAATAGAAACTGGAAATAGAGCAAGCTGACTGGTCTTTGGTCCCTTTAGCATGTGAGACACTAACTGCTAGTAGACTAAAGCTGAAATTCTAGGCAGAATTACACCCTTCTATGCTCATTGACTTCAGTGGATTTAGAAGGGTATAACTGTCCTTAGGATGGCACTGTAATTTGTATAGAAACCTGTACTCTGACTCAAACAGATAACTGAAATAACCTACCAGATAAGGCCATGGTTAAGTATGTATATGGTTGTACATTACATTCCTCAGAACAAGTGCCAGACATCATCGTGGGTTGTCCTGGAGCAATTTGTCTAGAACCTTCAACATGGGGGCAGGGTAGTCCACAAACACAATCCTCCTCTGGGAGCCCAACTGCACCTAATTCTTCTGCATCAACTTTCTTTGTTGTTGGCTAGCTTTGAAAGGAATAATGGGAAAGCACCTCCAAAGTTTGTGATCATGGCAGAAATGAAATAATGGCAGAAATGCATGTTATTCTGCATTTTTCACTTCTCAACAGCAAATGTTTATTAGGAAAGGCCATAGAAAAAAGTAAAGAATTTTAGCTAAGGACAGTGTACCAAGATTTTATTTTTTCAGCTGCTTGAAAGTCCTTTTGCACTCATCATAACCCAGCACCTTTGCCATCTAAACTAAGTCAATTCAGCCTGTAGCATATTCCATCTTTTGTCACTATGACTTTTTTTCTTTCATCCCTCCTCTTTTTTTGGGTGGGGGTGGGGAATGAAGAAGAAAGGGGGTGCACCAAGGCAAAATGAAGATGAAGAGACAAATGGGGCAGAAGAAAAATGATTTTTTAATAATTGTACAACCCCTATGCATTTCATGTGCAGCTTTGTCAGGGGGAATCTACTAAAATAATACAAAATATAAAATATATTTAATATATTATTTCAAAAGTTAATAAAATGTGTTAATAAAACCCAGGACAATTTCACAGATCTATCTCTTACCAGGGCCACTGCTAAGTATAGAAGTGAGCTTTGAAGGGGTAAGAAAAAAAGTTACTTTGGAAGGCATATATGCAGTTTAACTTGTAATTCTACAAGTGCAGCCTTAAAAAGCACATTTATAAGAACTAGAACATAGTGGATGATATTCCCATGCGTAATAAAAGACCAATTGTTGCTTATAAAAAAACAGCTAGCTTGAAAGATCTCTTAGTACATAGCAACACTCATAAGAATAAGAATCTACAATCTGTTCTACTTGGATCCAGCCCTCCATTTGGTCACTGTCCCTGTGGGCATTGCTGTATTTGAAAAAATACAAAATCTATGAAATATTTTATTAACCCTACAGACAATAAACCATATTATCTTAAAGAATCCACAACTTGTAATAGTGATCATGTTGTCTATGCAATATCATGTGGATGTGAAAAAAGTTATATAAGCAAGGCCTCTTAAGCTTGGTTGCCAGGTCCCCTCACCGTCACGGCAGGGGAATTGGGGGGGGGCATTCTGGGTGTGATGTCATCAGGCAATGTCCTGAAACAATGTAACCCGGAAGTGACATCATTGTCTCAGGGACATCACAAGTGACACTTTGGTTTTTGGACAAAAACTCTATGGGGTTTTTTTGCTTCAAAACCATATGGTTTGCTCAAAAATCAGAGCGTCATGTGTGACATCACTGATGCGATCATGTCCGTTCTGGGTGAAGTCATCATGTCAGGGACGTCACCCGATGATGTCCCTGTTTTGGGGTGGGGTTTCCCCCATTGGCCAGCTATCTGGGGCTGGATCACAGCCCCCAAAAGTGGGGAAAATTCCCACTGGGACCTGGGGACAGACAACCCTACTCTTAAATTAACACTTTCTGAACATAAAAGCAATATATCACATAAAAGAATTGGTACTCCTCTGATGGAACACTGAGCACAATCACAAACCCACAGACTTCCTGTTTTGGGTTATATTTAAATGTGACTGACAGGATGATAGAATTCTGTTGAGGAAAGAAGCTGTATGGATTTTGAAACTGAAAGCTCTGCACCCTAATGGGTTAAATGAGAATATCCCCTGGCAGATGCTCATGTAGATAAGGGCCAGGCAAGCCCACACAGCTCAGTCTGCTAAAGTGTATATACCAGAATGGAACTAAAAAGAATCTGGAAGGTCAGTATGGTTCCTTAATTTTATTTACAAACAGTTTAAATGAAGAATTCCTTGTGATAACATAGACCCTTTTCACATTACCATTCTAAACCGGATGTTATCCATCATTGGCCTGGCTCTGAGTAAAATGATACGGGGATGGGGGTTTCACACAGTGATCTTCCTTCTGTTAATGAGCCGTTTCTGAATCACTTTGTCATTTCAATCAATGCTGCTTTCTTTCCCCTCCCCTTTTCACCCCGCGCACTCCATCTTCCTCAGCCTTTTGGGGAAGGTTCTATGTTGATTGTTATGGCACTCAACCATGATCACAATTTAGTGAGAGCAGGGATGGCACCTGGGGAGGACAGGAACGTCAGTGGGGTATAATTCCATACAAAATCCAGCCTCCAAAGGATACCTTTTCTCCAAGGGAACTGCCCTCTGTAAACCCAGGACATCCCCAGGTTCCACCTGGAGGCAGGTATGTGTAATTCAGGGAGACGTGGATACAGTTGGAAACCTGGTACCTGTCTGCATGGCTGGAAGATGCAATGGTGAAGGGGAAGGGTGGAAACAGGCATTTTGAAAATCCAAACAGGCTTGCTTCTGCTTAAATTTTTTTGGGCTGAATATGTGACCCAAGACATTCTGCAGGGCTGGAAGATGTGATGGGGGGCATTTTTAAAATCCCAGCAGCTTTTCTTTAGCCCCCTGAAAAACTAGTGTGATTGTTGTGGGCCAGCTTGACCAGTCGGAAATCAGCCTGGAGGAAGACTCCTCAAGTGTCACAGAACCTGGGTCCAGCTCACAAGAAACAGCTGAAACAGCTGAGGAGAGACAGAATCTCCAAGATTCATCACTGACAGCTGACTTTGACACCTCCTGGCAGACCATGGGAGGGAATGATGAAGCACAGCTGTCACAGGAAGTCTTCTGACTCCTCCTCAGTAGTAGAACAATGCTGGGAGCAAACTCACCTCCAACTTACAGAGTGAAGGTGCAGTAAGCTTCTCTTGGCTCAACACTGGTGTTTGGCTGACAGCAGCCCTGAGTGACTGCAGGACTTTTCCTTGTGTAAATCAGCTTGTTGTGAAAGGTTTATTTAAGCCAAGCTTGCTTGCTTTCAAGTTGTGGAAGCAATGCCTCACTTATCTGTGAACCTAATAACCACAGCTCCTGTCTTGCACCCTGTGATTTTTGGACTGACCTTGGACTTAGCTATCTGGACTGCCCTTTGATTCTGCATTTCAGTCCTGTCTGCACCTGGAGGATTAACGATCCTTGGACTGGCTTTGACTTCGCTTCTCCACTGCTCTGGCATTGTATCTCTGCTCTGGTGCCTGCTTTGACTGCTGGTCTGGGACAGTGATAGCCAATGCTGCCTCTCCTGTCCAGCAAACGTTTGGCAACAAGTAACTTAAGAGTCAGTTGCATCTGGGCATGGATGGGTTAACATCAGGAAGACTGTGCACACGGGTTGAAAGGGGGAGGGAAAAGAAAGTGGCATTGCAGGAAGCTATGGGGTATTTCACACAGCACACCACAGTGATTCAGAAGTGGAAGGAAAGGTTTGAAAATGGAAGAAAGCAGTTTATGTCAACAGCAGCTCAGGCACGCTTCCCCAATGGGACACAAGCAGGCTTGTATGAACAGGTAAATTAATTCCATTAGCAGCCATTTACTAAAACGGGTCTGTTGGAAATGAGAGAAAAATTCCGTTAGTAACCAGATACTAAAACGAAATAGATAGGCTGTCTGAAAAGGGCCATAATATGTAAATATGTAAATATTAATAACTCATTATGAATTGCACTCTGTACATGCTCTGTGAAATTGTCCTGGGTTTTATTAATATGTTTTATTTTTATATTTTGTATTATTTTGGTAGATTCCCCCTGATGAAGCTGCACGCGAAACACGTAGCGGTTGTACAATTATTAAAGATTCTTTTTATTCTGCACCATTTGTCTCTTCATTTTTTTTTTGTCTCTTCATCTTCAGGGTGGGGGAATGAACATCCAGCCTGATGAAAAATCCCAGATGATGTGAAAGTTTGCATGATATTTTGTGATATTTTGGGTGATTCTAACAAAAGACATTGCATGACTTTCATTTTTATCTGTGTATCAACATGGGTACTTGCAACCTTCACCAATGTTGGGGGGAGGGCGGAATGATTCTTCATATAAAGAAACTAAAATCTTATCTTTCTGCAATGACCTACAAAATTAATACTGCCAAGTAGTGAGTGAAATAGTGTTGGAGCTGATTCTGCAAATTGATAAAGGTTATTTGTTCCACAAATCAAGCCAGGAGTTTGCATCATGGAGTAGGAAAATTACTCACCAGCAACTACATTTGTTGGCATCCCTTGCGTTCTCCAATCCTATGGAAAAGTTTCAGAAAAACAATCAGTGTTGTGGAACCAACTACCAGGGAAAAGGAGGCGACGAATAGTGAAAGGAAGAGAATTTGAGCAGTTTTGTTCGGTTTTCTCTGGGTTCCTGCTTTTGGCTTGCACATTGGTAAAGTACCAATCCACCACCAACAGTGCATAAAGCAAGAAAAAATGATGGTTGCAGGGTGGGAGAAGAGGGACTCTGACCAAATGAATTACCACTGAGTAATTTTCCATTGTTAAGTGCTCCCAGTTTCTTCCATTCTGCAGAATATTCCAGACAATCAGAGAGAAGTAGCAAGCAAGTCCATAGGAAGGGAGTATACTAGTCAGAAACTTCATGAAGTATACTGAGCAATATCTGGTCCTTTTGCTAACAAATCCACATAGTAGAAGAGCTCACATTAATGAGAAATGTTCTAGTATAAAACCTTAACAAATGGTCATGAATTGACCTCATCACTGGATAAAGCACAATGTATTTCTCAAGGAAACTGATGCATATACACTGACAAATGAGTAAAGGACAAAGTGAAACCCAGAAATCTGTGCTGTCATTATTTAAAAACTGTGTGTAGCTATTTTTTTACATATAGAAAGGACATGATTTTGTGAGAGAAGAAAACATACTTTATAAAAAGATGACTGTATGTTGGTTTTAGTAGGTCAGTATCTCTGACTATTTATTTATTTACATCCCACCCTCCCTGCCGAGGCAGGCTCAGGGTGGCTAGGTTGTGAATTTCTGGAACTAGCAATCAAAACATTGTTAACTCAGGTGTTTAATGAACACTAGAAGCAATAACAGTAGAAGTGCTAACTAGAAAAGATTCCATGGGTGAACAATGACTTTGATCCAGATAAAGTTATTCGTGGTTCAGAAACTCATTGAAACTGATGGCACAAATTAATTTTATTTACTTACTGTAGCCCACTTGCTTACTGAAATTCAATAGTCTAACCTAGTCCCCTGGTGTGATGGATGGACAAAGGTCCTGCCCCTTCCTGTCTATCTCCAGTCCCCTTTGTTCATGACTGGTGGGTGTGGAGCAGAGCAGCTAACAGCCAACCAGTACCCATGGAATGCTGTTAGAGCCAGAGGAGAGGGGGGAAATAAGAAGAAAAGTGGTAAAACCATCCATTTGTATTATTAATGATTTAGAAGATATGGTTTGAGCCTCCAGAGGGTAAGACTGGAGGAATCCTTTCTTAGGAGACAGTGTCTCAGAGCCCAGTTTCAGGGGAAAGCTATCCAAAGAACTGGAATTTCCAGAAGCATTTATACTGTGGGATTCCTAAGGTTGCAGAAAAGCCAAAGATTCACCTCAAAAGTTTTAAAAGTTTGGCTGATAACTGTTTTCGGAACCTCTGGGCTGACAATGTTAAAGCTGAATTAACCCAGAAGATTCTGTGTGTTATACTTGTAAACAGTTTCCACTTCTTTGCTTAACATCCTTATTCTCCTATTCAAAAATGCTAACAGAAGTTATTGGGGTTTTTTTTCTGTTTCCCTCATGACTCCTATGAGGTTCTATGGGGGGCAAGGCTATTCTAAACTATAACCGAGGCAATAAAAGAAGGAAGAGAAACTCAAATGCCATCACAGGCAGCAACATTAATTAAGCTGTGGCAATTTCCCTTACACATACTGGAAAAACTGCATTTAGAAAACACTTGGGGTCAATATGTAAGGTGAAGGTTGAGATAAGACCACACCTGTCAAACTTCATGCTGCTTCTATTCAAATGTCATTTAAAACCCTGACTTTCACACCTGAGACTTAATGGAATTTTTCTGGACTTGGGATGTGTTTATAGAACCTGTATTTATAAAGAAAAATCACTTTGTTGTAAAAAAAGAGAGAGAGAGAGAGAGTAATTTTAAAAGTTATCAACTTGGTGAAACAACTTATATATATAACTGACATCTAAATCCAACTCTATACAACAAAATGCTAATATCCTTAAAAATCAGGTTCTAAAAAGTCATACAGTTTTAATAATGTCCTGGACATTAATCAGATCACAATATCATGTTAAACAATTACAAGTGTCTGTGAATAAACTCTGTGTGTAAAGGGCCATATAAGTTATCTTCAGAAAAAAATCTTCTTTTGGGTATTTATTTCACTAATTTCTTAGAGATCATGACAGCTAAGGGATGTCAAAATTAGGAGTAGACCGGAGCATATCAAGAGGGATCATATATCCTTTATGAAAGTTTCAAAAGCTGGTAAGATGTCAAAGCTGGCTAAACAACCTGAGGATAATTTTTCCCCCCATCGAACAAGCCAAATTTATGCTCGAGAGAATTAAATAATTAAGACAAATGCTTTTTCTACATCCCAGAAGAGAAGTGTTTAATTCTTATGATCACTGTTGGGGCCTTTTAGTGTATTATCTGAGGATAAGCATAACTAAATATGTTGAAAGTTAAAGTTCAAGCCATGAATATATCACAGTTGGCACAAAAGTCATGCCCCTCAGCAGACAGAAGTAAAATCTACAAAGGCTAGTGGCAAGAATCTCAGAAGCTTTGAATATGGGAGCTAGGAGAAGAGGAAAGGGCTCCAAAATAGAAAGATAGAGTTATGAAGCAAAGTGAAGGATACCAAAGCAAAAACTGAAGAATCATTGGGTTCCAGCAGGCATTCAAAACACAATGAAAGGAAGAGAGAGGTGCAATTATTTTATTTATTCATTTTATCCTGTTTATTTTTTAGAAAATTTAGAGAGGCTTACATAGGCCCTGGTCACACGGAGCATTAGGCACGCTAGAGAGACGGAAGATAGGCAGATTTTCCGGGCGCGATCTCACCACCACACCTGGGAAGCGTAGAGCTCCCGTGGTTCACCGGAGGCTTCACTCTGAAGATGCGCTGTAAAAGACTAGTACCTCCGAGGTACTAGTTTCCTGAAACCATGGGGCAAGGGCGGGCGTCAGATCACGTTTCCGGTGTTAGCTCATGGCATCCGGCACCCGCCCATGTCCTGTCACAAAAAGGGGTTTTTTTGTCAAGTCTCCACGGGTGCGCACAAGCACCCAACGGTGCATGCGAACACTTGGGTTAAAAACAACACAACCCCCACAGCGCCACTTCTTTGCCGCGCCGCAGGAGTGAGGTATGATCGGCACCTCCCCCCAACCACGGGATGTCGGCGGGATGTCGGGTGGGACGTTTGATCTGGCTGCCGTGCGGTAGTTCGCTCCAGGGCAAACAGCCACGCCTCCCCCCCGCCCCGCGATATCCGGCCCGTGTGACCGAGGCCATAGATCTTCTATAGCCTCCCAGTTTAACAACAGCATAGGTTCTGTGCCTAGTGCTCCCTGACTAATCAGAAGTGAGCAGAAGGAATATAAAACAAAATGGGAGGACACCATGACATCAAAGTTTACTTGCTAGGGTCACCTGCTGGGTCTCTGTGATTTACAGTCCTCCACAGACTGCTAATGAAACAACTATAGGTAGGTCCATTTAAAGACTGCTCTGGAACCTTAAATTATCATAACTTACATAATTCATGGGGGTCCTTTTTCTTGGCTACATTGTCTCTTGAGATTTTGTGCAAGTTGCCACTCCCCTCCCCTTTTAATCCCACAAAATCGAGTATCAGATGTTAAAATATGTTTTTCATGCTTTCAAGACATAACACAAACAAAACAGGAATGAAAGCTTGATGTTACATTCACCCTATCCTTACTGATTCTTTGCCTCCATAGTTCCTGGTAGATAGCAGCATAAGACTGATTGTCTGAAATCTACTGCTGGATGAGAGAAGAAGGAAAGAACAACTAGAAACCCATCCAAGATACCAGCCAAGCAGGATTTGAGACTGGTTTTTAAACATTATCAAATATTAACATAATAATATTATTGAGGATAATCCTTTCAGTATAGTCAGCTCTAAAGGGGAACAAAAACCAACTTATGCTTCTTGTTATTAATGAACAATCCACTAAAATGACACTTTAAATATCAGTGAGTGTATACTACTTGCATTAAACTCACAGGAATTCTTACTGTCAGTAGGCTTTATGATCTGACCACAGCATGAGAGGGTTGATGCATGTAGTACTCTGATTCTATGGACTGGCATCAGTGAAGCCAAAGCTGGACCTCATATGTGGGAAAACAACTCCCTCAGAGACTCCTATCCATCTTTCAAGACAATGTAAATGCACCCTTCTCCCTTTTCCCATCCTCCCTGGCAGAGCACAATTTTCTACAGCTTGTACAGCTGTTCTATGCAATACAGAAAGCAATAAGGACCCCTAACTTAGATCTCCTGAGTTTGTTGTTATATGCAGCACTTTGACAGGTCACGTTGTAAAGAAATTTACTTCATACATTTTTATCCTCCCTCCAAGGAGCTCAGGGCAGTGTAGATGCTTCTCTCTCCTCCATTTTCTTCTCAGAACAACTCTGTGAAGTAGATTACACTGAGAGAATAAGTGACCCAAGATCATCCAGGAAGTTTTGTGGCAAAGGGATTTGAACCTAGGTCCACAGGTCTTAGCAATGGTATTCCAAGTAGTAATGTATGGCTGCAAGAGCTGAACCATAAGGAAGGCCAAGCGCCGAAGAATAGATATTTGAATTATGGTGCTGGAGAAGACTCTTGAGAGTCCCTTGGACTGCAAGGAGATCACATTAGTCAATCCTAACGGAAATCAACCCTGGAAGGCCAGATACTGAAGCTGAATCTCAAATACTTTGGCCACCAAATGAAAAGGGAGCACTCACTGAAGAAGACCCTGATGTTGGGAAAGATTGAAGGTCAAAGAAGAAGGGGACAACAAAGGATGAGATGGCTAGACAGTGTTATTGATGCGACAACAAGCATGGAGTTGAGTAGGCTTCAGATGGTGGAGGAGGACAGGAGGGCCTGGAGTGATGTGGTCCATGGGCTCATGAAGAGTCGGACTTGACTATGCGACTGAACAACCACCACAGGTCTTAGTCCAACATTCTAACCACTGTGTCACTCTGAAATCTTATTCCATGCACCTAAAACATGCACAGTAGTAAACATATTACATCTGTAATTTTTTTGCAAAAGAAATTGTTTTTCTTATTAACAAAATAGGTTTTTAAAATATAAAATATAATAATTTTCATTTACCTCCTCCCCATCTCAAACACCTGGCTAAGTCATTCCCGGTTCCAAGGGGCAGAATAGCAACTGGTGGATGCTTAATCATATTGGCTTTCTCTGTAAATGAAGAAAGTGGACAGCTAAATAATAAAAGCAGATGAGACAATGTACAGATTTAAAAATACATAGTTAATGTCTGTGTTCAGATAAAAATTTAACCCAGCAATCAGTTCAGCCCGAAGGAAGCCTCCTAGCAATTATGAGTTACCAATTTTTACTGCTATTCCTATATGTGCTTCCATGATTTATTGTTTTCAGCATTTTGGTACCTAACCTTGCAGTCACTGACTAGCAGTCAATGCTCAGAGCAAAAGTCAAGGCATTATAGATCTCTGATTATTTCAGGACTATTAGAGAAGAAGAGAATCTTTCAGCTTTTCGGTAACTGTTGTTTGGAATGGGGTTCACAACTGCACACAAAGAAACAATTTCCTCTTTCTGGAATCAATTTCTAATATTCAAGATATGATAAACTAGGAAAGTATCTGGAGATGACATTGCTTGGTCAAATCACAATTTGAATAAGGTCAATGGAAATGTGCATACCAATTTTGAATGGTTCAATATTGCATCGAATATCTGCACAATCTAAGACCTCATACCTTATAAACTACCAAACAAAACATAACTCAATAGCAAGTTCACCATCCAAACATGTTCTCTAGAACCAATTTAAAATTCTTTTAACATGTTTTAATAAGATTGACATCAACCATAAACCTTTGTGGACAGCCTGGGTTATAAATCTAGTGAATAATATATGTAGAGACCTGAAGCAAGATGTTGCAAGTCATTTTTAAGTTGCCCAAAGACAGTTACAAAGCTGAGAACAGTCCCAGCTTTGCACCTCTCCTCGGGTAAACTACAAAAAATGTGTCTTCCCCTTTCTTTCCTGCACAGCTCTGAAAGTGGGACTACTCAGTGGGTAGCCTGAGAAGACAAACTCACAGCCACAAGAACTGCTGAAAAGAAAGACACTGGTCTACCTTGCCGGACTTTGGGGGGAACCCAGAAACCACCTGTTGGGACTTCATTGGTATGTATGCTCACTGGTCCAATTACAGAGAAAAAGGAAAGACCCAGAAAGACTTGCAAAGGAGGGGAAATATCATTTCTCCACCTTGTCTGGTGCCACCACTCTTTTGTCATCTCCACCTCTCCCACTGCCACCAGACATGGAGCTACCCTTGCAGAATCCTGAGATAGATTTTGTAGCACAAGGATAGGTGCTTCTTGCACCACCCTCCCTCCCTGCTTCTGGGAAGCTCATATGAGACTGGTGGCAGTAGTACCACAGAAGGCTCCAGGTGATCCAGCATTTGGCCTTGGAGCAGAAGCCACGACATACATGCTTTCTGTCCCCTTTCCCACCCCATCATCACCTGGCAAGAAGGGAGCCGCACAGGATTTGCTTTCTCCTCTAATCCCCTCTTCACCATCAGCTGATGGAGGAATGGAGAAGAAGGCAAATCCAGCCCAGATCCTCTCCAGTAGCCACAGTGCAGTATTTCTGATTTAAGCCTCCCACCACTACTTAGTGCTGGCAAACTCCAAGAGTTGACAGATCTAATCCAGACCTGGGGCTGTTTTAGTCTTTCAAGGTTTTTAATACTTTTTTTCATGGACTGTTCTACTAACCTGATGGTTCTCCCAGGTTTGCAGAAAAATCTTCCCCAACCTGTAGTACAAGGCTCAACTATGTGGATTTTTTGGTTCACACTCTTCCTTATATGGCAACCACACAGAGAAACCCACATATTATTGTCTTATCTGCTAGCCATTAGTATCACAGGAACTAAGAGGATCACTGTACAGTAAAACCACATATTCTATTAGAGTAAAACAATCGTACTGCTGTGAGAGGGTTCTGTGGTCTATTCCTAGGAATAGTAAAACAGAAAGCCCTCTTTCATCTGTACCATGCTAGGATATGGTAGATAAAATTTTAATGAGGAGCATGTTGTAATACTGAGTAAAGTCCAATGTAATGAAAGAGGATCAGCACTAAAATAAGACATTCATTATCAACAATATATGAAAATGACTAAACGGCTTACAGACCTTTGTTCACTGTACAGTTCTTTGCTATATAGAACTTCAACAACACCTTTCAAAAGTTGCTTTTGCTTTCATCAGTCTCCCTTCCTTTCAGTGCAATCATATGCATATTTACTTAGAAATAAGTCCCTCATATTCAGTGAGCCTTACTCCCATGCAAGTCTGCAAAGAATTGCAGCTTTGACTACCATTAGCACAGGCAGTTTTGCTTTCTCAAATTAATTCCAGTTTCAGTGGTATGCAAAAGTGAATATACTGAGTTCGAGATGCATATAGTGATCAGCTCATAGTTTATTAGTGATTTCAGCTCAACTCTAAAACTGAAAAACTGGCCTTGCAGCCCTGTTTATAAAGCCTGCAAAGACCACACTCCAGCACACCCCACCACCAACGATAGGCTATTTACATTACAACTACTATTCTATAGATCCATTCCAGGATCCTGGCTATCTATTGTTCTGGTGGAACAAGCTTAGCCAGTTTACAGGTACTGTTCAGGCTCAGTACATAACAAAAATTAAATTGAAAATGCTTAGTAAGTGTTCCCCGCACAAAGGAAGATCAACAGAAACTATAAGAAATGTTACCTATGCAGTCCAAAATCCAACCTACAGTTCCATCTCCACCACATGCCAATACGCGAAAATCAGGAACATCTCGGAAAAAATTCAATCTAAAAAAGAAAGGAAGTATGTTCCATTATCACCAACCTTGTTTTCTTGATTTTTCTACGAATATAAAACTTATACAGTTGCTCCATTTGCTTAAATTGTCAAAACTGACTGAAGTCATTTTGCAACAGGAAAGCATAGTAGTTAGAACTCTCCGACACAATGGCCTACGGCAAATGACCATCAGATGCTAATTACTGTAAAGTGATCCAATAAAATTAGTTTCATTGTAATGTGTAGTTTATTGTAGAGAACAGTAAAGTATGCATCTCCTGGGAACTATATTTTAATGTACAAGTTTATTATGTGGTTGCCAAGTAGCTGTAAGAACATCATTTTTCAGACAGGGAACTTGCAACCTAGGGCTGACTGCAACAGTTTTCAAACAGACTAGAAAAAAAATCAAAATTTTGTGTTTAATATAGGAAACATGTTCTACATTGCATGCTTTATGATCATAGAATCCTTAATGAAATGAGGAAAAATAGTGAGATTTTATAATGGATTCATATTTATTTGGCTGATCATAAAGCTCCAGGCTGAAACAAAGATCAACAATTTACCTATCATGCAAAATGTGTGTATGCATGCTGCGGTATGCACACACACACATGCACACACACATTGCAATTATGCATAAACTGCACATTTTCCATTAAGAAACTTTAAAAATGCATAGCATATTGACAAATACTGAAATCACACACAAAATGTACATACCAGGTGAAAGAAAAATAAATGGAAAGCAATTTATTTAGAAAATGGGGTTTTCATTTGATTAAAATTAGTTGAACTGTATACATGTTAAGTAAAATGTACTAGATGTGTTACATAAGACTTGAATTCTAAACCATTTTTTGTGTGTGTGCATGCGTGCATGTGTATAAAGTGCCATCAAGTTGCAGCCGATTTATGGTGACCCCAGCAAGGGGTTTTGAAGGCAAGTGAGAAGCAGTGGTGGTTTCACTGGTTTGCCATTGCCTTCCTCTGCAGAGTTGTCCTTGGAGGCAACTCATCCAAGTCCTAACCAGGGCCGACCCTGCTTAGCTTCTGAGATCTGACGAGATTAGGCTATCCCATGCCACCTATAATTTATAATCCCGGGTTAATAATTAAATATAATAAAAGAAGAGAGAATCAGTATCAATGGCAAGAGGAATAATGAGGTAACACTTATCGTTCTTAAGAGAGGGCCCAACTATAAATATAAAATAGGTAACCACCTGCATAGCCATTATTCACTGACAATATTTTTTTTCAGGCACAAAACATAAAAGCATTTTAGGGACAAATTTATTTATATTGGTCATGTTTTATTATTAGTGAAGAAAGAAATGTGACACACAGAAGAAGAGTGAAGATCTTTACTACACAGGAATAATCAGTGGGATAAGCACTGAAAAAGGGTTTCAGTCATGCCTTTTTAAAGGAAGCCCATGTAAGGAGCAACTAGACAAAAATAAAAGGGAGGGGGAGGTAAAAGCTGAATACAGGTAATTTGGAAGAAGTGCTTCAAACCCATTCTTATTTATTCATTCATACCCTACTTTTCTTCCCTACGGAAACCCATCATTCTCCATTCACCACAAGTCTGAGAGACACAGAGACTGGCTCAAGGTTACTCTGCAAGTTTCCATGGCAGAGTGGGGATTTGAAAAACAGGTTGCTTACCTGTAACTGAGGATCTTCGAGCGGTCATTCACACCTCTGGGATATAGTGCGCCTGTGCCGACCCCAATCGGTATAATGGAAAGCAAAAGGAATTTTCGCTCCCGCTCCCCGGTCACGTGCTGGGATCCACTGCACATGACCAAGGGAGGGGCACGACAATCCTGCCAGTTCCTTCTGACCGCTGCCCTCAGTCTCCAAAGAAAGCATGGAAGGACCGAAAGCAGAGGGGAAGGAGGGCAGGTAGTATGAATGCACAGATGACCACTCAAAGATCCTCAGTTACAGGTAAGCAACCTGTTTATCTTCTTCATGGTCTGTGTGCATCACACCTCTGGGAGACTGACAAGTAATGCCCACCTACCTGGAGGAGGGAGCTGAGGTCCTAAATCTGTGCCACCAGCAACACCGCTCGTCCCACAATTGAACGCTGATGAAGATGAACATCGAGGGCATAATGCCTCACAAATGTGTGAGGCGTGGCCCAAGTAGCTGTGTTGCAGATATCTTCCAATGACACACCTCACAGGAAGGCTGTGGATGCTGCCACTGCCCGGGTAGAGTCTCTTTCTCAAACTAGTCTGTTTTATCCCTGAAAACAGCTTCTGAGTAGGGGTGTGCATTCGGTATATACCGAGCCAAATAAATAGCCAAATAACACCTTATCGGCATTATTTGGATATTTATTCAGCCAAATCAGATTCTCCAATCTGATTTGGCTTCCGAAATAGCTGGCCCAAATAAAAGCTGATATTATTTCTTGGTGATCTCCCATCCAAATACCAACCAGGGCCAACACTGCTTACCTTCCAAGATCTGACAAGACTGGGCTAGCCTGGACTATCCAGATCAGGGCACTGATAAAAAGGAGTTAACAGATAATAAAACCAGCCTCAAAAGAAAGCCCATAAAACAGATTAAAATACCTAGTTAGCAAAAACAACAACCAAGGGTCCTTTGGTACAACAAAGTTTCTATTACTGAAACAGACAAGACAAAAGCCATGGCACTGTCTTTATAAGGTCGTTCATGAATCGTCAGTGCTTTGAAAATCCATCCCTCATTTAAAACAGTACCAGGTACCTGGGGAGACTACTTTTGACTAATGAAACTGTATGAAGTTGAAGAGTTAGAAGCACTTTGAATTGGGTCCAGAAGCAAATTAAGAACTGACATATCACTAGAACAACATAACCACTGGGGCAGAATTCCTGCAGCTATATTTGTAGTTTCCACACTAGAAGTTTCTGGATGTTCTTCAGATGAAACCTCACATAAAATGCATTGCAGTAATCCCATTTGGATTTTACCAAAGCACATAGGACTGTGGCCAGCTCAGCTCTTTCCAGGAACTGCTACAGCTGGTGAACCAACCTAAACTGGTAAAATACCGTCTGCAATCTACCTGTCAAGATGTAGAGCTGAGCCAACTACCATGTTTATGGTGACATGACAGTGGACGCCTCTCCTGGACCTCCCGGGGAAGTGATCCGCGCGCCAGCGGTTTGGAGGAGGTGACTAGTTGCCACCCCCTCGGAGCCTTTGTGGAAGGCTCCTAGCCATGGGGCTTTGAAGGGTGGCCTCTTCTCCAGCGTGTTGCTGGGGAATTGAGGCGCTCTTCCGCCCTGACGGTCCTGCCGCTGCTGCGTCTATAATAGAATGAGAGCCGCTGACCAGGACAAGTGTTGGAGATTGGACATATAAAATGTACCTTGAACGAGGTCTTCGGACCATCAATGAACTGTGAGTCGAGTTAAACCGAAATGTCAGGAATTTAAAAGAAAGCCCCACTGGGAACGGTGAGACGAGCGAGCGGGGGAGGGGCCCCTCCCATATGCACAAAGAGAAAAGCAATTTGCCAAGGAGGAGCAGAAATAAAAGCGTTGAAATCTGTTTTAAGAGATCAACTAGAGTGCCTGTAAGCGTTTGGGCGAATGTCAGAGACTTCAGCAAGTTCTTAGAAAAGTAAACAATCCAAAACATGGTGGGTAAAAAAACGGAGAAAGACAGACTAGCAAAAGTGAAACCACCGGGGAGCATGAGCCCGCGGCTGGAAGATACCACTGAGTTCTCTAAACTGCTAGCGGACTCTTTGCATCCTCTACTGGACCAGATGACGAACATCAATCAACAACTGACAACTTTACACCAGAACTTTGCAGCTCAGCAGCTCCAACTGACTGGGACTACAAAAAACCCAAAAAAACAAAACACGGAGCAAACAGCTGAAAAAGTGAAGGAAATGGATGCCAACACCAAAAAGGTTTTTAAAAAGGTCCAAATGCTGGAAAAGAAGCAAGCTTCAGATGAATATCAACTTTTGCAGCTACAAATGGAAAAAGCTAATCTAGTCCTCCGGTTCCAAGGGGTCCCTGAAGAAAAAGGAGAGAATCTAAAACTGCTGAGTGATGCGCTAGCCCCAGTTACAGATTTAAAAGCAGAATATCTTGCAAGTGAAATGGATGTGGTTTATAGAACCTATTCCGTTTATATCATGAAAAATAATCTGCCTAGAGAGATAACGGTTAGATTCTCGAAGAGACATGTGAAGGATCAAATCCTGAAAGCAACTACAGGAACACCCTTAAAAATTGGAGGCGATATTATCAGGATTTTAAAAGACATTCCATTTAAATTAAGAAAGAAGAGGAAGAAGTATAAAGACTTGTTTTCTTTTTTACAAACGAACAGCATTCCTTACAGATGGTTGGCCCCCGAAGGTGTCATTTTCAAACTGCAGGATAAAAAAGAAAAGATTGACTCTGTTTCTAAAGCGCGAGAGTTCCTGAGACTGCAACTGGGAGAGTCCGGTGAGGACAGCAAGGAAGAAGAAGACAGCAAGCCTAGTGATGAAATGGATTCTGCTACTTCCAATGAGGACTCTTTGAAAAGAATATCAATTAAGGATTAGAAAAGATTAAAAAAATGAAGGCTGAAGAACTCTGAATGGTGCCTTAAAGCTTTTTTATTGTTAATGATGCTCTTATAATTTTCTTTAAACAGTTAAAAATGGTTTTAAAGATAAATAATATAGCTTGATCGACTATGTTCAATGTAATCATAGCATTTTAGACTAACACTGATACAAACTGTTGTAATGATCTCCTATACTTGGGTTTTTGGTTTGGTGTTTTTTTCCTTTCTCCCATAGATGTAGTTTTCCCCTCCCTTTTTTCTGTTGTAGTTTATAGAAAAATGCAATAAAAAATCCCCTCCGGGGGCTTTAAAAAAAAGATATAGAGTTGAGCCCACAATCACTCCCAGATTGCAAACCTAGCCCTTCAGGGGAAGCTCAGTGCATCCTCAATCAATTTTTCCAAATAACAGAATTTTCATCAAATCTGGATTTTTCAGTTTGTTTGCCCACACTGTTATGCCAACTTCTCCAGGAAATTCCTGGAGGCCCAATCCAAGTTATCTACCAAGGAAGTTGGGTGGTTGTGGCTGTGCGTAAGTTCTATACCAGTCTATACAGAGGTCAGATGGCCAATGAGACGCTCGCTATATCCCAGGAAGTGAGACAACACGCTAGGATTAAGAATAAATGTTGTCTTTACTAAAGGTTTCTGCAGTCATACAAAATCAGAATCACACACACAGTTATACAAGCTCCTTAGTTACAATAGTACATCAGAACAATTACAGCATAGAAAATAACAAAAGCATCAAAATGGGGATGACACAATGGGGCACGGCTATACTCATCTGAGGTCCAGCTGAGGAAGAACTCCCCTCCTTGGAACGCTGGGCAGCCGAAAGCAGCAGCTTGTGAACTCCAAGGCACACAGGTAGGACCAGCCAAACCACGTGTGAGCTCTCTGGGTCGCGACTCCCGGAGAACTTAGGTAGTAGAGTCACTTGTAGCACCTTAGTGCACTGCTATGGGGAAGGTGGGTTAACCAGAGAGACAAAGGAGAGTTTCTCCTTAAATAAACTCTTTTTGGGGCATGTGCTATCCAGCCATAAACTATCAAATCCGTCCCCTAAACTATCACTACTGGATGAGGGGGGGGTTGACGAGGGGATGACGCTCTACTAAGGGGTGGTGGCAATATGCAGATCCTATCCCTACATCAAAGGTGCCTTTTGGTGAGGTGTGAATCTTCCGTTCCCATGGACACCTCTTGACTTGCAGATCTGGTGCCTGCTCCAAGGCCATAAATGCTATTGTCTTCAGATCTCCAAACCAGATTAGGTGCAGAGGGTTACGTGATTCCTGGCATTCCGGTGATGTTGGGGTTCGCTGGGGGATTTTCCATAACTCTCCAAGTGGGTGCAATGGCGCGGTGTCTCCTCTATCCCGATGCAGGATGGGATACCTTCTCCAGGGAAGCACATGGTCTGTATGTGCAACGCAGCCCCAGGCCAGCCTATCTCTAGGCAAGCATGAGATGCAGAACAAAGCAACACAACCAAACAGCAGTCCCTGAATACACATTGCATAGACACACATAGACAGCATCACCACTATACAGAAACACAAACATAAGTTCATATAGTTACAACACTCAGTCATTAACTACCAGCAGACAGATTAAGGGCTCATTATCAGATCAATGAACTATTGTTCAAGTTATTCAAATCCATGAAGATTTTAAAGATAAAAATCTGCATTTCCTGAGGAAATTGGGGATGGACCTCTCATGCAATGGCATTAATCATTCAGCCAGCCATAAATTAGCCTCTCCCTGACAAATTTAACTAGGCAAGAACAACAAGGGTTGAACATATAAGTGTTGATCCTCACTTGTCCAGTGGTTCTGTGTATCGAATGCACAAACTGGAAAATATTAATGACCCTGACACATGGAAGCATCAGCAACTGAACTGTAAGTTATGTGGAATGCAGCTCAGGCTGGATACATTCAATTTTATTTGAAAAGTTCTTGGCAAGCTTGTCATAGAGAGGTACAATTGTCTAACCTCAAAGCTAAACTTCTATATTAGATATTAAATATAATTAAACATCAGAAGTATTAATATTGTTCCAGAAATATTGGAACATTACTTCTGATATTTAATGAAAACAATAATCATTTATTTATTTATTCCTAGGTTTTACATACAGAATTTCAACCATGATTTTGTAATGGCCTCCCCTGCAAAGGCAATAAGAACAGAGAGGAAGGCAAAGGAAGGACCCCATTTGGCCACAGCTGGTCCCTGGTGCAGGGCCCTTTAAACTTCAAAAGGTCATTCTTCCCTATGCGTTGTAGATGTGGGCTGTAAAGAGACCAGGTCTACTGCCCATAGGAAACAATTTAAAGGACCATGCTCCATAGGCCAGGTGGAGACTAGGCGCCCTAGCTGCTCCTGCCTCCCTGACAGGATTCCCAATTCCAATATTATCAGGCCTGACTGGGTCAGTGGGAGGAGAAACAGATCTGACAAAAATTCCTTGCAGCAAGGAGGATGTCCCTTTCATGCTGGATCCATCAGGGCAGACAGAACTCTTAACTGAGGAGGCGGTCATTTGACCATGTGCTGCCCCAGAGAGCTATGAAATGCTTCAAGGTAATTAAACCTCTGTACAGACCTGTAACTCCCTAAGCTTTAGCAGCCTGTCCTATTTAACATCTGATGGGGCATGTATAGAGAGAGGGACAGAGGATTTGTGTTTTACCCATTTCTTTTGAATCCCTTGCTCAAGGTGGTACTGTGTTGAAAGTATGCTTGTGAACATTTTCTTTTTAATAAATACTTTATAACTTTTGATACTCGTAGTGGTTCTCTGTTTCACATAGATCCCCTCACCCTATTTTAAAAAGAGTGCCAGGAGGAAGACAGGCAGTTGGCAAGAGGCTATTCCTCCAAGGGTGCACAAGGCAGTAACCTGTCCCCATAGTGACCAGATGCGGGGCAGTAGGAGACACAGAGGCAATGCCTCAGATCTTGGAAGGTAGGAGTCCTGACCCTCCCAGTGAACAGTTCCTATAAAGGTCAGGTGGTGGTGGCGGGCTACCCAGTAGAGAAAGAAAATCCTCTCCAGATATAGGGAAAACTTTGGAGAGCAGGGTGGTACAGGGCCTGCATGCCAGAGCAGGCCTGTTCTGCCACACATGGGTTTCCTATTTTCTTCTAGATATCACAACCATTTAGAGTATAGCACAGAACTTGTAAAGAATAGAGGAGCAAATACTACAATTAGATAGAATCAATACTTTGGATTATAAATTACTCCCTTAAATTTCCTTTTTTCACCGTATATCCTTAAGAAATTTTACACACACCAAAGTTCTAATTGTTACGTATAAAATCCACAGAATTTTGACATTTCAACCATAGAATTGAATGGATTGTGGAATGTTTCCAGCACAAAGCCTTTGATAAATGATGACATCCTTGCTGTTTCACACAGCGCTACAGTCCAACTGCTACTTGCACAATTATTTACCTATGAGGTGAATAATGGCTGAATTTCAGATTCTTCAGCATAATTAAATTCACAATAACAGTTGTTGACAGAAGTAGATGGCTCCCATAGAGATATAACCACTGAACAGTGAAACTGTTTTCAGGGTAAAAACAGGTGCAAGTTCAAATTGCACAATGTATGAGAATGGCAATTTTCATGTCACTTAGTTAACTGTGACTTTCTATAACTGTATTGTAGCTTTTATACTGAAACTCAGCTGTAGCAACTGCGTGGTTTCTCACATTTATCCTTTTTCATATCTAGTTTTTCATCTCGACTCTTAATAGTAACATTAATATTAAACTCTTGACCTCATTAATTTCAATTTTAAGTCTTGCCACCATTTTTTTTAAACCTCAGTGCCACAAAGCTAACTACTCAGATTGTCAGTATGTGTATATACAGGATAGCAGGCATTGCAAAGATTGCCTGTTTTATGAACATAGACATTTCTTGTGCAGAGTACTGCATGGCCTTACATTGATTGATATGTTCATAAGAAACAACCATCCTGAAAAGAAGGAGTGTGAGAATCAAACAGACAACAAACTGAACAGCTGTTTAGATTCAGTCAGAGCCTTTTTTCCCCTTTGAATGGTTGAGGTCCAATGTATAGTATACCATAAGCTGCTTTTGATAATACCCTCATTTTCAAAAGCAGCTTGCCATAGGTATTGTTGGGAGTGTTGCAATTTGAGAAATACAAGTGTCATGATCTGTGCAGGACTGGGAGCAGGGCCTCGTGCGGCCTGGTCCCAGGAGAGACCTGCATGGCAGTGAAAACAGACAGCCTACAATCCCCATAAGGCTTAGCAACGGGCTATAGCCAATGGGAGTTAAAAAGATTCTGCGAGGAGATTCTAGTTTAGCTGTGAGCTGTGGAAAATGGTGGTCTTCCCTCTTGCAGAGCTAAACTGAAGGGACTGTGATAAACTCTGTGTGTTGTGAGGAAACTATTCTTTCTGGCCCTCTGCGGTTTTCCCTCTCATGGAATCACTGAGGGGAAAAGGCTGGTCTGAGAGGAAAGGATCCCTCACTGAGAGCAGAGTGAGTGTACAGGCAAGAGGTCTGGTAGGAAGGCTGTAGGTTTTAAGAAGTAACTAGTTAAGTGACGAGGTAGCTGTGTTAGATTATGTTTATTTTGCCTTTCACACTGTTATACCCTTTTAAAGCATCTTGCCTTGTCTTGTTTTCCATGCTGCAGTGTTGCTTTTAATAAACCCTTTATGTTTAAAGGTTTTTTTCCTCTGCCTGGGTCAATCGCGCCTGTGATTTCTTGGTTATAAAGGGGCATTTGAAGGGGCTTGGGAAGGTACCCCGGGCCTTCTCGAGGGACCATAAATCCAGGGTGGTGGCAGTGGAAGGTGGAGACCCCCTGGGGTCATGACAACAAGTATAGCAATGTGGTTTCATGGTTCATGCTATAGAAGTGTGCGCACACACACACTCCAATTGTACCAGAAATCCCAGCAGAAACTGTAAGACCACTGGATGACCAATATGTAAAATGAATACTAAAGGTAGATACAGAAATTGAAGGGAAGCTAAATGTTGTGTCCTGACCTAGCCATGTGCTCGATCCAGTTTCGGCCGGTTCCACATGTGGTCAGGTGAGGTACCTGAGCTTCGCTCCCAAACACAATAGACGTTACCAGCCAATCGGGAATCTAGGCTCCCCAGGAATAATCTAATCAGTGTAAATAGACCATTCACGGGTGTGGTGTGTGTGTGTTTTCCTTGGGGCATATAAGCCGGCCTGCGAGCCGGCTACTTTGTCTTGTTCTTCTCCAAATAAAGTATGAGAGCTGAATTCACTAAGTAAGTCTCAGTATTTTTCAGTGGCGACGAAGGTGGGATTCTACCTCCCATGAACAACGACCAGCAAGAAGATCCAAGCCTCGCATCAAGCCCAGCACCAAGACCATGGCACGCTGCTCTGTTTTCACGCCCCACTTCTCCGGTTTCCGCTCTCCGCACCGTTCCAGGCTCCGCACCTCGCACTGCTGACTCCGAGCACAGCATTGCATCGACGCCAGCCACCACCGCTCCTGAGCTCCACACATCTCCTCCACAAATCCGTAAGATGGCCGCCAGCCAGGGCACCAATCCAGAGTTCAACGCAGCCTATCCCGAGCAATGGGAAACCTGACTAGAATATCTGGAGAACCGTACCGAGTGCCATAATGTCATCATTAATAAAGGGCATGGCTTCTCAGCATGTGCGGCATTGAGACGCCCACGGACCACAAAAGAGGAGACTTACGAGGTCTTGGTAAAAGCCCTGACGGACCACTTCGCTTCCAAGCCCACTAAGATTGCTGAGTGCATCACTTTCTTTGTGCACATCCAGAATCTAGACTAGACCACGACTGATTTCTTAGCCGGGCTCCATCGGGCCACCACCCGCTGCACATTCGCTAGCCTGGCAGACACGCTAATGAACCAGTTTGTAGTGGGCCTGCGAGAACCAAAGCTCCACAGAAAATTGGCCAGCCATGATGATCTGACGCTAGACATGGCCTTAAAGGAGGCAGCGGCCTACGAAAAGACGCACCAAGACAGTCACGGCAAGACAGTACACCGCACAGACGCTTCGGCTGCTTCTGATGGGTCCGACGAGGAGGAGGTTCTACAGGTTCTTTGTCCTTCACAGCGTCCAGCGGGATCATCAGGCAACAAGGGTTTCCTGTCTTCAAACCCCTGCGCCAGCTGCGGAGATGCGCATGAGCGCAGGTCGTGCCATTTCCGGAACGCAACCTGCAGGACCTGCAACAAGGCTGGACACCTGGCAAGAGTTTGCCACTCCAAGGGACAACAGCAGAAGACAACGGTGCAGCTCGATGCATCAGAGCTCCACACCATTTCGGACCACCACCAACAGCACCAACTAACGATATGTAACTTATCCCCCAATGGTCCGGACAAAGTGCATGTGACTGTCCATATTGAGGGGTCTCCCTGTAAGATGGAAGTCGACTCGGGCTCGACCTATTCTATAATCTCGGCCGATACCCTCCATTCGCTATGCCCATGTGGGGAGCCCCGGTTGCACAAGCCACAGGGTCTCATGTTGTGGGACTTTAATAAGAACCCTGTGGTGGTCCGTGGCTGGGGTAAGTTCCGGGTCCAGTTCCAGCACTTTCCGGGACTACTGGACCTGTTGGTGGTGGAGGGGCACTTGTCCAGTTTATTGGGACTCTCATGGTTCGTGCCCCTGGGACTGAAGTTGATGGGGACTCACCAGATCCAGGCGAGATATTTTGGGTTGGTTTGCAATGAGTTCCCCAAGGTGTTTGATGGGTCCCTAGGGTGGTACACCGGGCCCCCGATTTCTCTGGACCTTGATCCAAATGTATGCCCCATCCGCATTAAGGCAAGGCTCCCTCCCATAGCAATGAGGGCCAAAATAGAGGCTGAGCTCGACCGCCTCGTCGAGAAAGGGGTGTTGGAACTGGTTGCATCCGCGCGCTGGGAGACCCCCATTGTCACGCCGGTCAAACCGAACGGTGACATCCGTATATGTGCCGATTATAAGTGCACTATCAACAAAGCCTTGCAGGACCACGCTTACCCGCTCCCAGTGGTAGGCCAAATCTTAGCTTCCCTTGCAGGGGCCAAGGTCTTTGGTAAGTTAGATTTGGCGCAAGCTTACCAGCAGTTGCTGGTAGATGCAGCCGCCGCCGAGGCACAAACCATCGTTATGCACAAGGGGGCGTTTCAGGTGACTAGGCTGCACTTAGGGGTATGTATAGCTCCTGGGATTTTCCAGTCATTCATGGATTCCCTCCTCAAAGGCATCCCAGGAATACAACCTTTTCTAGATGATGTCATCATCGCAGCGCTGGACTCTGCCACCTTCGCTGACCGGCTCCGGGCAGTGCTCCAGAGGTTCGACTCCACCGGCCTCAAGGTGAAGAAAGAAAAGTGTCTCCTTGGGGTGCTGCACATCGAGTTCCTGGGGTTTGCAGTGGATACCCAGGGTAATCCATCCCATGGACGATAAAGTTCGGGCAATTACGGGGGCCCCGACTCCCACTTCCAAATTTGAACTGCAGTCTTTCTTGGACCTGCTCAATTTTTATCACGCTTTTCTTCCCTTGAAAGCTGCCATGGCGGAGCCCCTGCACCGTCTTCCTGGACAAAGGCGCACCCTGGGTCTGGACGCCCGCTCATGCAATGGCGTTCCAGGGGGTCAAGGACTTGCTCATTTCTAACTCCATCCTGCACCATTTTAACGAGGCGCTACCGGATTTTAAGAACTTTATTGAAAATAAACAATTAAAAAAAGATGTCGGAGCTGGGCAAAGGCAAGCGGAGAAGAAGGGAGGGACTTCCGTCTGGGCGTTTGCTTATATGTGAGAGCCGGCTGCTTAATGCTTGGATTATTTATGGCTATGAATCTGACGGGGGAGTGTGAAAAACGGAAAAGTTTGAACTGTGACAGCGAGAAGTGCCTTGTAAGCGCTTATAAAAGTCAACAGTTGCGGAGGAGGATCCAGCGGAGAGTTTGGGAGCGGATAAAAACGAAATTGAAATTTAATACCATTCTCAAAGCTGGAGACCTCCTGAAACGGCATGAAAGGAAGAGGATTTATAGCACATGAACTGAAAGAGTTAACAGCAACCCGAAGGACGATTGAAAAAAGCCGGAAGGTGAGGAAAACAGAGGAAGCTCCTCCACGTCATCGGGAGTGTAAAAGTAACCAGCACGCAAAGAAGCGGTTCTGAATGCGCCCTGAAGAGACTTTTTAACAGAAATTCAAAGGAACATTACTAACATACTAACATAGAACTACTTGTGACCGGATTGAAAAAAGATGTTTGACAACACAGAGAAGAAGCCTAAGAAGAATGTTTGGACATTTCTAACAGTTTAATTTACCAGTTAATATATCACTCAGCTTTCTCTTTCTCCCACTATATACCCCCCCATTTTTCCTTTTAAGCAAAACACCTCCCCTTTTTAGGAGAGTCAATAAAATCTTTATTAAAAAAATAAATAACGAGGCGCTACCGGTTGTCATGAGGCGCTACCAGTGGTCCTTTCCTGCGACGCTTCTCTGTATGGGGTTGGGGCGGTCCTGGGTCATCGGTTGCCAGATAACCGGGAGGTCCCGGTCGCCTACTACTCTAGGACCTTGTCTTCTGTGGAGCGCAACTATGCACAGATAGACAAGGTGGCGCTAGCAATAGTGGCTGGGGTAAAAAAATCCCACCACTATCTCTACGGCCGGGCCTTCATGGTGGTGATGAACCATAAGCCTCTTCTGAGTCTCCTGGCTCCGGATCGTCAGACTCCACAGATGGTCTCCCCCAAGGCTCTACCTTGGTCCATTTTCATGGCGGGGTACAGCTACGACCTTGTGCATCGCCACATGTATGGTTAAATATTGTGTATTTTAATGTATTTATGCTTTTATGGAAGCCACCCTGAACCTGCTTGTGGGGAAGGCGGGGTATAAGTTTGATAAATAAATAATAATAAATAAATAAAGCCATGAAACATGCCGATTCCCTCAGCCGCCTGCCGCTGCCCGTCACGCACATGGATGAACAAAACCTATTGAGGCAGACTCAGCATGGGTTCTGTAAGGGAAGATCTTGTCTCACTAACCTGTTAGTGTTCTTTGAGGGAGTGAACAAACATGTGGACAAGGGGGATCCAATAGATATTGTTTACCTTGACTTCCAGAAATGGTCCACTGCTTTTTAACTTGTTCATTAATGATTTGGAGTTGGGAGTAAGCAGTGAAGTGGCTAAATTTGCGGATGATACGAAGTTGTTCAGGGTGGTGAAAACCAGTGAGGATTGTGAGGCACTCCAAGGGGATCTGTCAAGGATGGGCGAGTGGGCGTCAACATGGCAAATGGGGTTCAATGTGGCCAAGTGCAAGGTGATGCACATTGGAGCCAAAAATCCTAAATATAAATACACATTGATGGGGTCTGAACTGGCAGAGACTGATCAAGAGAGAGATTTTGGAGTTGTAGTAGATAACTCACTGAAAATGTCGTGACTGCAATAAATAAGGCCAATGCTATGCTGTGGATTATTAGGGAGGGTATTGAAAACAGATCAGCCAATATCATAATGCCCCTATATAAATCAATGGTGCGACCTCATTTGGAATACTGTGTGCAGTTCTGGTCACCACACCTTAAAAAAGATATTATAGCTTTGGAAAAAGTGCAGAAAAGGGCAACTCGAATGATAAAAGGGTTGGAACACTTTCCCTATGAGGAAAGGTTAAAGCGCTTAGGGCTCTTTAGCTTGGAGAAACGACGACTGAGGGGAGACATGATTGAGGTTTATAAGATTATGCATGGGATAGAGCAGGTAGAGAAAGAGGTACTTTTCTCCCTTTCTCACAATACAAGAACTCGTGGGCACTCCATGAAATTGCTGAGTGGTCGGGTTAGAATGGATAAAAGGAAGTACTTCTTCACCCAAAGAGTGATTAACACATGGAATTCACTGCCACAGGAAGTGGTGACGGCTACAAGCATGGATGGCTTCAAAAGGGAATTAGATAAGCATATGGAGCAGAGGTCCATCAATGGCTATTAGCCACAAGGTATAGATAGGGGCTCTGGGGCAAGTGATGCTCTGTCTTCTTGGTGCTTGGGGGGGGTCAACAGTGGGAGGGCTTCTGATGTCCTGGCTCCACTGGTGGACCTCCTGATGGCACTGGTATTTCTGGCCACTGTGTGACACAGAGTGTTGGACTGGATGGGCCTTTGTCCTGATTCAACATTATGTTCTTATGACTGTACTATAATTTGTACTGTTATTCTATAACAGGCAGTGTGTGTGCATGTGTATATAATACATTAGCCAGAACAAAAGAATGAAAAGTAACAATATATATGAAAATTTAGGAATATATTGAATATGTATAAGGAAAAACCATAACTAAATAAAAAGACTTTATGTAAAATTATGTTGGCGGGATAACTGATTCGGAGTTGCTTGAACTCATCCTCCTATCCTTTTTATACAAGGCAGGATTCTTTCTCAAATGTTACACTCTACTATGGAAAAGAAAGCTAAACTAAGATTCAAATCCACACTGAACATTGCCCTCTCGTGGATGTACGCTACAGCTTACTTTCTATCATGAATCTCTTGCAACAGGACATTAAAATGATAGAATTACAGTGCTTTATTTCATGTTACCTTGAATAATCACAAATGGTAATTTGAAGATATTTGGAGGGAGGTATTTTGCTTAAGTTAAATTTAACGGTATAAAAACCAAGAATCTTGAAACTCATAATTATTAAGACACAGTGATTTCTATAAATCTAGCTATTGCAGTTTTCCCAGAATAAGTAAAAGCACACAGTTAAAAACTGAAATGCTTTTCAGTCATGCAAAAATGAATAAAAATATAAAGTAATCCTGTGATCTATATGTAATATCTTACAGCAATAATCCACTGAAAGCAAAACCATCTATGGTTATATTAATACAGAGTGCAATATATGAAGCACTGGTAACAGCATATAGAGCTGCAGTGAAATGTTCCTCTGTTACCCCCCCCCCCCCCTTATACCTGTATTAAACTTGCTCTTCCCAAAAGCCTTGGAGGGACCTGGCAGCCAGTAAGGCAGTAAAACCAGAATCCCACACCTCACATTGGTCTGGCATGGGCAGGTAACAGGGAGTCAGAAAAAACTTCTTTTTTTTTTTGAACCAGCCTAACAGATTCAAGAGAAATTGAGCCAAATAGGAGTGATAAGAGCAAGCAGGTACACAGGACCCCCATGACCAATACAATCAACAGAGATAGCCAGCCTCGCCATTCTACTAATCCCTAATCCCATCTCCTCTGACCCTGGCACCACCTTGGTAAACTGCACTGTCTCCTTCAAAGTAATTTCAGAGGTCTAGCACCCTTCCCCACTCAACATCGAGCCACTGACACCCAGAAACGCAAACACTGGTGACTTTCTGAACCTTGGAGGTTTAAGCCAAGCATTTTGCACATACCCAGCTTAATCTGGCTACTCATTACACCCCAGGCCAGCCCACCCTGGCTCCTCAAAAACATATTTAACTGACACTTTGTGCCCCAAACCTTTATACAGCTCTTGGGGCACCCATAAGAGTGTATCCTCAGACTCTGTCTGAGCCTGAACTGCTGGTCAGCCATGTCCTCCTTCTGCCATGTGGATTCCGGACCCTCAAGATCAGGTGAATATTGCCGAAATCTAAAACCAACCCCTTCTTGTCACTATCGACCACCTCTCTGTTTCTTAGCTCTGTGTGTATTGATCTATTGTTGTTAGTTTTGCATAAGTGAGTAGTGTAAACTTTGCATTTAGTTACAATAAAACTCCATTTATTCAATCAAAAGGTCTCTTCCTTCCAACTGCTATCTCTCGCAATTTGACGCTCATATGCATAGAGTATAAAGAACACTTGTACACATGTACTGGCCTGCACATCTATAATCAGACCTAGGCAATCTGTGTAACACCTCTACCGCACAAAAAACTCCCCCCCCCCCCGGAGACCCCTGCATCAATTGCTGATTATACCCTATGGGGGCCATTGACTATATCAGTATTGAGATTCAGGAATATTGGGAAATGCTGATTTGGGGGGGGGGGGTTCAATACACCTGAACCCGAAAAATCCTGAATATATTTTTTGCACACCCATACAGTACAGTAATCCAGTTGAGAGGCTTCCAGTGCATAAACTACAGAAAGCAAGATTTTTCTGGGAAAGAATGCAAGTTATAAATTAGCTGACAGAATGTGTTCCTGGTCATTGCCTTCACCTGAGAATTCAGCAGAAAACCATAATCTAGGAATACTCCTGAGTCATAAATTTACTCCTTCAAAGAGAGTGTGACGCCCAAACAACATAAGCAATGCCACTACTTTCCTCCCATTTTAGGAACACCCACATAAAATTGCAATTTTGGAAGTCTCAAGTGTCTAGGAACCCAGAGAGCCAACAAGTGGGGTAAAGGGAAAAAAAGAAAAAAAAGGTCTCTTTCTTCCAACTGTATGACTAAAGAAACACCTAAATGGGTAAATGAAGGCAATTAGACGAAACAACCAAGCAAAAAGGAACTATGAAAAAGGGCCAAGAAAGGTAGGATGACCAGAGTCATTACATGACATGAGGAACTGCATTTCAGATATTGATTCAAGCTAAAAAAAATAATAACTTTAGTTCCTAATGTATGGTACCACAGGGTATCTGTACCACAGAAAAAGGTATCATTAGAAAGTTTTCCATAGTCTTTCCTCTTTGAGGGATGGCCAAATAGGTCAAATCTCTCCTTGCTTCTCAAGATGAAGATATGTACAATCCAGAAACTGGACAGATGGAGAGTACAGTTGTTAAACCATTCTGGCTTCTTAATTGTTGAGGATATTAAAAGAATTTAGAAGACCCAATGAAAATCACATTTTGATTAAGATTTTTATTATAAAAAACTGAAATAATTAAATAATAACAGGTGACTGAATAACTGATCCTCTTTCCACGCCACATCTTACCCAGCTGGTGTGGCACTTTAAAGGCAATAGGCTGCCAGTATTATCAGCCAAACATAGCAAGAGATAAGAAAGAGCTAAGAAACAGAAGAAAATGACATACATGAAAAATGTGATATACCACAAAGTTATGCAGAGCAGCAAATGGCTACCATATGAGTTGTGTGTGTTATATATCTTCATACCACACAATTTTCCTTTCTGCAACGTTAACTCAAATTTATGTCGCTGATGCACTAAAATCATATACTTCCTATGTGTCACCTTCAGTTTGCTCTAATTATGCTGTATTTTATTTGATAAATTCATGAGGACAACGTTTAGCCTAAGACTTACCCCGGCAGTGGTCCATTTCCAGCAAGGCTGTAAACCTGACGAGGATTCAAAAGATACTGAAATTTTCTATAAATTCTGCAAGAGTTGAAACAAGGAATATTTAACAGGTTTTATTAGCCAGTGGTCACCCACTTATCATTGTGAACAGGATTCAGAACTGAAACCACAGTTTCATCTTTTTATAAAAAGCAAGACCAATTATGTGAACTCATAAAGGTACATGGTTCAGCTAGCCATAATCTCTGGATATAGAAAACTGCAGATCTACATTTAAGAAGGGTCAAGGATTCAGAACAGATTGCCAGTTCGCTTTTTTTTTTTTGAAATACCTATCAGTTTTAAAGAGTAATTGGCCATACAAACATGGTGGGCTGCTAAGAAACACACACATGTCTGCAGCCCCTGTGTGTACATTGACCAAACAAGCACATAACTAGATGGGATGAAGATAGATTCAGGTGGGTAGCCATGTTGTTCTGAAGCAACAGAACAAAGTTTGAGTCCAGCGGCACCTTTAAGATCCACAAAGTTTTATTCAAGGTATAAGCTATAAGGTATAAGTATAAATCCTGGAGATTTTGCGGCAGAGTCTAAGGAGGACAGGGTTTGGGAGAGGAGAGACCTCAGCATGTTATACTGCTACACAGTTCACCCTCCAAAGCAGCTATTTTTTCCAGGGGGACAGATCTGTTGCAGTTCTGAGGGATCTCCAGGTCCCACTGGAATTTGACAACCTAGGCCTGGGTTCAGCCTTTGGGTCATTTGATACCCCTTGACTTGCATGACTCAACTAGGCCTGGTTGTTTGCTACTGTTCAACAACAGCCACCTGGTAAAAGCCAGTGTAGTTGTGGTTAGAGCTTCAGAGTAGGGTCTGTGAGAACTAGGTTCAAATTCCCATCTCACTGGAAAGCTCACTGGGTGATTTTGGACCAGTTACATACTTTCAGCCTAAATTACTTCTCAGGGTTGTTGTGCAGATAAAAAGGAGGACAGGAGAATAAAGTAAGCTACTTTGGTCCCCACTGTGGAGAAAGACCACAATAATCCTAGGTAGAGGCTGATGGGAGCTGACCATTCCTTTGCCTTGGGCTCTCCACATTCCTTTGTTTCAAGCACAATTCTCACAATGTAGGAAAATTAAGGAGGCTGGGGAGGGGGAATGACCAAGGTGATACAGCACAGCAAGTTATGCTGGGCAGGGAAAGAATATGTGAATGGGGCACAGATGGAAATAAGCAGATGTTACTGCCATCCATCAAATGTCTTAAGCAGGTAAAACTGATCTACAGAGAGATACTAACAAGGAATGCAAACCAAGCTGCAACCTGCTAAGGTTTGGTATGCCTTCCTGTTTTACATCTACAATTGTCAGGATTTTCCACTGGAATGACTGGTTTATACCCCTTCATATTTCACACAGCCTAAGCCTACTTCCCACAAACAGGAGATGAACAGATGACCCACTCTGAACTGTACCACCTTAAACTAAAGGTGGGGGAATCAGACAATTCAATGTTCCTTTCCTTACAGAGCACAAAAATTCCCCTGCACATAAAAATATGTCATAAGAAATTGAAATCTTTCTTTCTTTCTTTCTTTCTTGGGGGGGGGGGTAAGGGAGCATTCCATTATGGGAGCTCTCACCAATGATCTCAAGTGGTATAGCCAAAAACAGATTTTTCCCAACTCTTCTGCCTGCTTGTGATAACTGGGCCTTCAAATTTCACCAGAGCATTTGGCAATACTATAGGTGAAGGTGATTTTTAAAATGTCTCTCCCCTGCCCACTTCTGATTCAAAGCAATGCATTGCTTTCCCCCCTTTTAATTACAGATGTGCATCTTACTATGTTTGGAAACATAACAGATATGGACACAAAAACAATATGGAAAAATTGTGCCATCCTTTCTAGAGTTCCACTTTTCTAAACCTATTGAAGTCAATAGGTTTTACAGCAGTAACTCTGCTTACGATTGTACTGAACATCTCTTATTTAAGCTGTGCTGATCTGTAAATTTGCCATATTGGAACACTCTGATCATTTATCAAATGTTTATTGATGCCAGTCAAATCCTCAAGAAACACACACATACATTTTTCCTAGTCTGGAGGTGATCCAAAGACAAAAACTCAATGCAGGGTGACTGATTTTGTCTTTTGGATGGATGAACTACTAGTATGATGATTACTAAACCAGACATCTGACAGGTGGACGTGCTTGGAGTTTTGTAACACTGATGTTTTCCAAAAATTACCTGCCATTATGCATTCCTTGTCCTTTTTGAAGTGCTGATTGGCCACTGTGTGATGCAGAGTGCTCAACTGGATGGGTCATTGGCCTGATTCAACATGGCTTTTCTTATGTTATTATGTTATTACGATTTAGGTTTGTCTTCCTTTCTTTATTAAAAGGTATTGCCTTTCAAAAAATCCACTATTTAGACAGCAGGACAACTGGCAAAAGGGTTTATCCTGATGAACCTGCAGTCTTGGAAGCATATTTTAGTGAAACAAGGACTAATTATCATTATTATCTTAGACCCTTTCCAGTCTGGCTTTCGCCCAGGACATGGGACAGAGACAGTGCTGGTCGCCCTTACTGACAACCTCCGGAAACATCTGGACCGAGGTGGTGTGGCGGCACTGTTGTTGTTAGATCTGTTGGCCGCATTCAACACGGTCGACCACCAGTTGCTGACCCACTGC
Source organism: Gekko japonicus (assembly GCF_001447785.1). Classification (NCBI taxonomy): domain Eukaryota; kingdom Metazoa; phylum Chordata; class Lepidosauria; order Squamata; family Gekkonidae; genus Gekko; species Gekko japonicus. Next base: position 479,217 of record NW_015160243.1, read on the forward strand.
CTCGCCGATGAGGGGATAAAGGGGCTTGCCCTTTAATGGCTTGCCTCTTTTCTCCAGGGTCAGGGACAAAGAGTGGCGTTAGGGGAGCAGCAGTTCCGAAGACACCTGCTTGAATGCGGTGTGCCTCAGGGAGCGGTGCTCTCCTGGATGTTGTTTAACATCTATATGCGTCCCCTTGCTCAGATTGCCCGGAGGTATGGGCTAGAGTGCCATCAATATGCAGATGACACCCACTCTACCTGATGTTGGGTGGCCGGTCAGACTCCAGCCCAGAAGATCTGAACCGGGCCTTGCAGGCCATGGCTGGTTGGCTCAGACTGAGGCGGCTGAAGCTAAACCCAGCGAAGATGGAGGTCCTGTGCCTGAGTTGGGCTGGGTTGGGGATGGGACTCCATCTCCTGGCCTTTGATGGGGCACCTTTGGTGCCAGCGCAGGAGGTTAGGAGTCTGGGAGTGCTCCTGAATTCCTCATTAACCATGGAGGCTCGCTACATGGGGCTGTCTTTGTCGCAAATCCGGAAGCTGCAGTTAGTGAAGATGCTATATTACTGTGAAAACGCATGCTATAGTCTCTTTTGACAGTACAGCAGCAGCTTCTCTGCTCATACAATTTTATGGAAATAAAATAAGATTCCTTGATTCCAAGTAGCTTTCGGTATTTCTGCAGTTTTCTTATAGCTCCTAGTTTTAAAAAAAGCTGATTTAGGACTTCCAGTGTTTCTGCCAGCAGCATTTTATCCCAGTATCTATTAGTTTCATGTTTTCAAAGGGCAGCAGATAGAAGAACTCATTTTATAATCATCTTGCTTTCTTGTTTACCTTGATAATTTGCTGGACTTATTGTGCCTCTGAGTCACTTATTTGCTTCCTTAGTGGTCCATTTATTTTCTACCTTTCTTCCATCATGGAACACAAGATGGTGTTTGTGGAATCTCTAGGAGGTCTCCCACACAGGTACTGATCACACTCACGCTTGATTCTCATCAGCAAGGTCACTACACCATTTACACTCTAATCAAACACTAGAACCTCTTCTTCCTATGAGCAGAAGCTATTTTTTTCCAGAACAATGGTAAAAGAATCCATAATGTATATATTGATTATAGTCACAGTTCATTTCCATCACGAGTAATAGGTCCACTATGATATATAACTATTATTAAGTATAACTCAAAAGTGAAAGACATGCTTACATACTTCTTAAGAAATAATAAAAGGAGCTATCCTCCTGAAAAAATATATGGACACAAATCAGCCTATTTAAAGTATGATCAGCAATGCAACACATACCTTTCTCCTTGTTTTCCACCACTTTTAGGATTCACAAAAACTAGAAGCGGATGAGTATTTGGAACAGGAGTAATCTAGATAAAGAAAACCACAGAGACACGTTAATCCTGTTAATTCAGAACTTTTGGAAGCCTATGAAAACCTTTTATTTTCTGTAGGGCATTTGGTATATCAAATGTAAAGTATTTTGTTTAAAACACAACTGAGATTTATAATTCTTGTGATGCTGACATGATGTTACAGTGGTGGCAGTTTCCATCGGCTGCACAAAAATTACTAGGATTTGGACTTCCGGCCACGGCGGCGCGCATGGCGACCGGGTCTCGGGTCGACTCCCGGACTCAGATCGCCCAAGCACAGCCTAGGGGGGGTCCTGCGCAAGCGAAGATCCTACGGAGCCCTCAGGAAAGGGCTCCTAACCAGGGGGTGCTTTGGGGAGAAGCCTCTTGCCGACCAGAAGGTCGGGAATTGAGGCTCTCCCTCTACCCCAAACGGCCCTCATTGCCCCTCATTGAAGGGGATAGCTACGCCACCGGAACAGCGGAGTGGTGGAGCGACAAACCAGAGTCCTGATGAGAAGTTAAGCACTTAACTGTAAGTCGAAGCTTCTAATGAAAGCGGTGGCTTAAAAGGGTCCCCCCCCAAAAAAGAGAAGCGGAAAGAAGGGAGGGGGGAAACCCGTATCTGAAAGACTTTTTAAGCGCATGAGAGGGGCGCTGCAGGAAATCAAATAAGCGTTTTACCTTCTGGGCGGGAAAGAGAGTGGAGATCTGGGAGCCATCCCGGAGGAGTGCAGCTAGAACTTCCCAAAAGTAAACAAAGTTGTAATATGGCGACTTCGAGAAAGCTAACAGAGAAACAGCCCAAGAAGACAGGCGGGACTTCCTGTCCTAGCCCCTCTACTGCTGGAGCTGCTGCCAATCAACCAGACAGTGATCTTGCACGCCATCTGCTGGCAGAACTGCAAAAAATTAATAAAAAACTTGATTCCATGGAGGATGCTTTTGGGTTGCAGCAAAAGAAAATGACAGAGACAGCAGAGAAGGTGGATGACATTGCAAAGAAATGTCTGGCATCAGCAGAAGAAGTACAGAAAGTTAAGAAGAAGGTCTTGAAAGTTGAAAAACATCAAGAAAGACAAGATAATAAAGTGCTAATGCTTCAGATGGAAAAATCAAACCTAATTCTCCGTTTCCAGGGATTGAGAGAGGAAGAGGGTGAGGACCTTAGAGACATTTTGGCAAGTGCACTGGCACCACTGATTGGCAACGAAGCGGAAAAAATAAAAGAAGAGATGGATTTGGCCTATCGGGCCTACTCCAATTTCACAAGAAAAAACAAGTTGCCAGCAGAAGTGGTGGTGAAATTCTTTAAAAAAGCGTCTCAGGGACCAGATTTTAAAGGTTACATCAGCTTCACCCCTGAAAATTGGTGATCAACAGATCAAGATTTTGAAAGATGTTCCATTTGAAATCAGAATGAAAAGAAAGGAATACAAAGGACTGACCACTTTCTTACAAAAACACCAAACGAATTATAAATGGTTGGTGCCCGAAGGTTCAAGGATAAAAGAGAAAAACGGGGTTCAAGGATAAAAGAGAAAAAAATAGACTCCATCTTCAAAGCTCAAGACTTCTTGAAAAAGCACGCCAGTAAAGAAGAAGGTGCAGAACTAGCCAAATGGATGTCGACGTTAAGCGTAGAAGACAGCAGCTCGGAGGGAGAGGTGAAGGACGAGGAAGAAAGAGGAGCGATGAGTTCAAAATACAACCTGAGAGGGAAAAATGGGAAGAATCCCAAAGTTTAAAAGATGTTTATATTTTTCGCTTTTTAATGGACTTTATTTTGGAAGAGAAAACTGATACCAGAAGGACAATACTAATATACTAATTGCTTTGTTTAAAAATAATAGAAGAAAAGAAGAAGCTTTGACGATGGAAGAAATTATAGATGCTCTGATTTGACTTTAAAAAGTTTAACAAATTAACATAATACTAACACCACTCACTTCTTTTCTTTGTCCCTCTGTATACCCTCCCTTATTTCTAATTTTAAGCGAAATATCTCTCCTCTTTAGGGGAGCAAATAAAGCATTTAAAAAAAATTACTAGGATTTAAATGTTACTCAATGAACTTACACTATTACTCAATGAAACAAAAACAGGGAACTGAAACAGGGATTGCATGGGCTGGTGCTGATCAACAAATTCTCAAAAGTAGTAAATGCACTCAAGAAGCATAACTGCCAAAGATATCAAGAGAATACATTTTCTGCAATACTTGTCTCATCATATTTTAAGAATGGGGAATGCTTGTTTTTAGTAATTCCTCACCTTCAAGCCCACACTAATGCTCACTGCCTGAGAACAAAGCAGTCCGCCATAGACTGTTTGTCAGATAGAGGAGTCCTTGCATTATGTGGCCTTACTCATTGCTTTTGTATTTCAATGTTACAATTTAACATGTTTTTTAAAAACCCTGTAGCACATTGTTGAGATTAAAACTGATCCAAAGATGCCCCATCTCATTTCTAAGAGAAACCTGGTTTTGGAAATAATGGGGGCCAGAGAAGATACAGTGAACTTTATGGGATATCTGTACCAACCCACAATTTTGATCAACTCACCTTTGGGAACCATTTTAACTCAGGGCAAACAACAATTTTATTATATCTATTGCTTACTTAGAGTGATACACCTCCAAAACCCAATGAAACCCATGAGCTTAGAAGAGTGTAACTCTGCCTAGGATGGCAGTGTCAATCTCTTTGATAAGCTGTTACAGTATGAGACTGATACATTCAAACGTGGTCCTACTGATATTACATTCTGATTGCAATTCAATTAGATGATTTTTCCCCCCTAGTGGTTCTCTCCTGGAGATCCAATGGCAGATTCTTGGACTTGGAGATCTACCATTTATAATTTCTCTTAATACAGTTATAATCATAAGCCACATACATGTAGATTCTTCACTTTCCTGTTATGGAGGAAAGGAAGTATAGCCCACGACCCTGTTCTCCCTAGCTGCCAATCATCTGATGAGTGGGGAAGTAGAAGAAGAACGACCTATGGATTGAGGCACATAAATTTCTGCCTAGACAGTGTCATATTGCAGCCTATATAAAAAACTGTCATATCTCTAATGCTTATCAGGATTTTTAATCAATTTTACTTATTTAGTCCAATTCCAAGAGTGTTTGTCCCTGTGAATGAAGCATAAACCAATGGTTCTCATTGTGACAAAGATGGACTGCCTCTTGGATGTCCCTACAGATTCAGGTTAATTAATGAGGCTCATCCTAAGGTTATACATGATATATTACTTCCTCTAATTAGAAATAATAATCCTGATCATTATGCTGGTTAAGCTAGAAAGAAATAAGATGAATGTGCTTAACTATGATTAATAATAGTTGTACCTAAGTAGCAATCTCCTCCGCTACTGAGTTGCCTGTATAGTACTACATGACAATGTTTTTGTTTAATACAGAGAAACAGAGAAATCTTCACAGATGAGTATTTCAAAACTTTTTTTTAGCAAATACTATTAGAAGTTCTTCAAAAATAAAAATAGACTAATAATCCATACTTCTCCTTATGTATTTAAAGGAGAATAATGGTGGATCACATTGATTTTTAAAACTAAAATGTTTTCCAAATGGCAAAGTTATTGCCAGAACTCAAAATGAAAATTAAGATTCAGGATTGTTTTTGAAATGCTATCATGACTTACTTTGATACAGATATAAGCTATATGCTTACAAGACATAAAACACACTGCTCAAAATCCTCAGTCACTATCCTGCCACAAGAGTGAGCAAGCCATATCTCACTGAACATTTAATTTATATTATGTTTTCTCTCCCCCAAAATCCACCTACTGAAATACAGGCCGTTATAAAGGACCTTTGTAAGGTGAGCCCTCCTCTCATGGTCATTTCCACATGCTGGATACCAGCAGTAGCTGATGCTATCTAGACATACATTGTCATCTCATATAAGTGGGGAAAGGCTTGTTTTATGGGTGTTGTTAGGAGTTCACATCCATATCCTATCTGATTCTTCAGCACACCTCTTCTATATCCTATCTGATTCAACAGCACACCTCTTCTATACTCATCCTAAACAGTATAACCCACATAACTGTATATACATGTTTATATTAAAATCAAACAGTCTTTAATAACTTGGGCTTTTGTTAAAATGTTCAAAATCTAAGAACACAGCTGGAATTAAGAGGTCTATTAGAATTTCTGAAGAATGCCAGCAGAGCTCTGTATGACTGCCAGCAAATGATTTGCCTTAGCACCTATTCTACTATTGGGCTTTTTAAAAACAAATGTTCTACCAATTCTGAAAGCAGGCATGAAAATCCTATGCAGATGGTATTCCTCGAAAAGGAACAGGAGAATTTGCCAACTCTCTTTCACTGTGAAATGTTTATATCCTATAACAAAAAAGCTCTTCTTCTATGGTACCATCCAAATTGTCTTCTCCACATGCAACAGAAGACATGCAGAAGAAAATCTCCTCCAGGTGCCACAGTATAAGTGAAGTCCACTAGGCAAGTTGCTTATTGAACCATTTATACTTTGCACAATAGGTGGCTTATATAGAATTAAAACATAACTCACAATAAACAATAAGAAACAAATAATGGTAGCTAGTGGGGGGAAAGTTCACTGTAACTATCACCAACAACTATTACAAGAAAAGTGGAAAGAGAGAAGATCCTCACTACAGTAATATGCACACTCACTGATAAAACATGGAATCTACTGAAACAGCAAATCAACACCAACTGAATCAGCAAAATCAATGGAACAGAACAATTTATACCAATTGCCCACAGCTGGAAAGGCTAGGTAGGCACCATGCTAGCAGAAAGTTCCTTGCTTACTTATACAAAGCCCTATTCTAAGCAATCATCTAGCTCACCTCTGAGCATGCAGGCACACTGCAATGTCTCTAGAAGATCTTACTGGTGGCCAGGAACATATGGGACATAAGCTACCCTTTATGCAGCCTAGCCTCCACCTGTTTAAAGTTTTGAAGGTAATGGTAATGACCAGAATTCTAACTGTACGTGGAAGCAAATAGAAATCCAGTGTAGCTCTGTCATTACCGGAGAGATATAATCCTGTAAATTGTACCAGACAGCAATCTTGCTTCCAAATTTTGCACTAAATTTTGCTTCTGAACAGTTTTCAAAGGCAGACCCACATAAGGTAGAATGCTCTAATTCAATCTAAATGTTATCTGGACCATGGTTAACTGTAGTCAGATCATGCTACCTAGAAAAGACCACAGCTAATGCATCAACCAAAGTCAGGCAGAGGCACTATGACACAGAGGAGAATGACACCTGCATTTCTAAGTACAAATGAAGTAGCGCCTGAAAACAGTGCTCCTTTAGAGAAATGCACCCAGACCACATGTTCTTGCAGCAAAATATATTGATTCAAATCTTTAGAGACTGGGTGCTAAGAATCCACTTTACTACAATATTGATTTACAGCAGTAGTCCCCAACTGTTTTTAGTATGTGACCCATAAGTTCAAATTTACTTTGGACAGTGATCCATCCAGGGCTGACCCAGGGTTTTTGGTGCCATCGTCAAAGTATGACCTTGGGACCAATCTATTCCAGCATTCCATTTTCTCCTCCTCTACCAGCTGGACCAGAGGAAGGGTGCTTAGGGGACACTGAGTTGAGGAGATATCCAAAGATAACAGATGGCAGTGAAGAGGTTGACAGCAAGGCGCTCAGTGCAGTTCATTTCCCACAGCAGGTAATAGGCAGTGAGGCACTGCAGGAGACTGGATAAGAGGCTTTCCCCCCCCTCATTGTTGTCACAAAGAGGGAGATGGAAAGGTCAGGAATGGCCATTAGGGAGGGCTGGCTTGCAACCCACTTCCAAAGTCTTCACGACCCACTTTTGGGTCCTAACCCACAGGTTGGGAAACACTGATCTACAGTTACCTAGTTATAAAAGTGCTTGTATGTGTGTGTCAATCAGCAACTGGCCCTCCGCTCAATGACACAGGGTTTCCAAAAAAATCTAAGCCAGTACTTCTCAAACTAGCCAAACCGGGGCGGGGGGTATGCAAGGGATCATGGAATGATAAGTAAGGGGTGAGCTCCTTGCCATTAGGGCACAGTCCACTGTGGAAGAAGCAGGGTTGGGCAGAACAGATACTCAGTTGGCAGGGAAACTGTAGGGCTTTTCTAGGAGCAGGCACACAAGTCTTTGTTCTCCAGCTCACCCTAAAAGACTTGATGGCCCTACCATTATCATGACAGGATAGCAACAGGAGCTAGTAGAGAATCCCTCCTATATAATAAAGCTGTTTTGGTGTGACTCCTGGACACGCTCCCACAGCCTTTGGCCTGCTCAGCTGCCACTCTTGTGGACTCCCAATCCCCTGGCTGCATTGCCTTGCTGTGTTGGCTCGGCCCCACCCACAGAGCCGGCAGCCAGCGTCTCACTCTCAGTCTGGAGGGAGCCGGCGAAGGGGATGGACGCTCCACTGAGGGAGCAGCAACCCCTCCACAGGGGAGAAGGAGGCAGACCTAACGAGTGGCAGCAAGCAGGGGAAGCACTCACCTTCACTGTCTCTCGCTGCCACTCTCCCTCAGCCACAAGGACAGCGCTTTGTCAGGGCGATAGCTCAGCGGGATGTACCACAGAGAAGGCTGCCCAGCACCTTTCAAAGGCTCCCTCACCTTCCTTCAGCAACAGTGGCACCGCCAGGGAGGGTCTGGCCTAGAGGAAACGAGCTTCGGCTCCTGGAAAGTTGGACTCTCTCCTGAGGAAGACACTTCTCTTGGCTCCAGTGTGGGACAAACTGTGACTAACTGTCCCCTCAGTGGCTGTTGGTAGGCAACCAACTTCTGTCAGTAAAAAACAAAGGACTTTCAGCATATCCCCTCCCCCATCCACTGCCAGCTTTGCCACTTTCCTTTCAGAATAAACTTACAACAGCTCTCTGTCCTTTTCAGCTCCACCATGGCTGGCTGGCTAATGAGGCGGACCAGCGACCATCAAACCATTCTCTTCAACCCCCTGCTGTGTGGCTGACTTTTCCCTAAGGTTGCCAGTCTCCAGGTAGGACCTGGAGATCTCCTGCTGTTACAATTGATCTCCAAATGACAGAGATCAGTTCCACTGGAGAAAATGGCTGCTTTGGAGGGTAGACCCTATGGCATTATCCCCTGGCTGAGTCATTCCACCCCCCCAACGCTGCCCTTCACAGGATCCACCCCCCAAATCTCCAGGTATCTCCCTAATCAGAGCTGCCAACTGTACCTTCTCCTCAGTGCCTGTTGCCAGGCAACCAGGTTCTGTCAGTAAAAGGCCCTTTCCACATCTATTTTGGTCTTTGGGAGAAAACTCCTTGGGGTCAGTCCTGAAAGCGTTGCCAACTCCAGGTGGGAAATTCCTGGATATTTGAGGGATGGAGCCTGCAGAGGGTGAGGTTTGAGGAGGGGTGGGACCTCAGACAGGTACAATGCCATAGAATCCACCCTCCAAGCCAGCCATTCTTTCATGGGGAACCATTGTTGCCAATCTCCAAATGGTGGGCTGGAGATCACTCAGAATTACAACTGCTCTCTAGGAGGGAGGGGGAGGAGATAGAGAGCTGAAGCCAGGGAGCAGATAACAGTAGGTTGACGGTTGGCAGGGAGGGAGATCGGGTTGCCAACTCCAGGTTGGGGAATTCCTGGAGATTAGAGGGGTGGAGCCTGGAGAGGGCGAGGTTTGAGGAGGGGTGGGACCTCAGACAGGTACAATGCCATAGAATCCACCCTCCAAGCCAGCCATTCTTTCATGGGGAACCATTGTTGCCAATCTCCAAATGGTGGGCTGGAGATCACTCAGAATTACAACTGCTCTCTAGGAGGTAGGGGGAGGAGATGGAAAGCTGAAGCCAGGGGGCAGATAATGGTAGGTTTACAGTTGGCTATGAGGGAGACAGGGTTGCCAACTACAGGTTGGGGAATTCCTGGAGATTTGAGGGGTGGAGCCTGGAGAGGGTGAGGTTTGAGGAGGGGTGGGACCTCAGACAAGTACAATGCCAAACCAGCCATTCCCTCATGGGGAACCATTGTTGCCAATCTCCATGGAAGGGATGGTGATCACACAGAATTACAACTGCTCTTCAGATTACTGAGATCAGTTGCCCTGGAGAAAATTGTGGACTCTGTGTCATTATACCCTGCTGAGGTCACCACAGCAAATTGACACTGAGTGCCCAAAGCTGGGGCACTCTCTTAGAGCCTCTTTCTAGAGCTTGTTGTATTTATTTCCACGACGAGCCTTATTCCTAGTAAAGAATATTTCTACAAACACACTGGCTCTGAAACAGAGCTACAGGTAACCCAAGAAGTCATGGAACTCAAGGAAGAAGGCAACATAGTTAATGTGCTTCTGTTTGGTAAAAACTTTGGGGTTTCAGTGTTTTTTCATTCTCTCACAAATGGGAGGGGTGTGGTTACCTGCAGGTTCTTCAAAATGAGCAACAACATAGACAAGATTTCTGGGAGGCAGCAACAAATGCCTTTTCTTCTTTTTCTTCTTTTCTTCTATGCTTTTTTTCTACAACAGCTTGGTTACTTATTAATTCCCTTCCAGAAACTGCATTTTTAGACTCTACTCCAGGGCTCAGGGTCTCCCCTCTGGGTAAGGAAAAGTCTCTGTCATCTTCAGATTTTTGTACACATCCAGCAAGAAAGTCAGAGCTACTCCAAATGTTCCTGTAACTCCTCATATCCAATAGGTAAGGTAAAGGTATTGTATTGTAGGGAATCACTTTAATTCTGCTCTGAATTTGTAAGGCAAAGTTTGTTACTGAACAGCAAATAATCATCAACAGATTTTGGAGCTCCACACAAAATTCAAGCCATAATGGTCATCTAGTTACTTAAGTCTAAGAACAACGATCCATTGCTATGGCCTATAGTAGCACAACCTGAAACATGTAATTCATGTTCAAAACACTTTTACCTGAGGACCTTTGCTGTGACAAGGGGGAAATATTATAAGAGTGGCTGAGTGTATGTTTATAATAATAAAACTAATCGCACCTGAAGGCCTTGTCCATCTACAGTGACAGAGTTGGCTCGCTGCATCTTGTTCCGATCACTTAGCTTGTTCATTTGCTGAGAGCCACTCTTTTCTTTTTTCATAGTTGCTTGCCGTTCCTAAAACGGAGGTTTGGGAGGGGGAAGAACAAATTAATGTTATAAAACCATGCTATGGTTAAAATGGAAAACTCTTACTTTAGGATGACACATTCAAATATTGCTTCAGCAATAATGAGTTTAGTGATTGCAATCAAATCACTAAATGAAGCCCAACTTCACATACATCTATTTATGTATCTAGACATAATGGTGGTTAGATAATAGATAGATGATAATTATTTGTCACAATAAGTACTAATGCAATGGTGTGAAGTTGATAATACAATGTGAGGCCATCTAACTGCACGATCAAGCTTCTTGAATAATAAGATTAATTAGAGGAGTTTTCGCAGCTCTTGAAAATAAAATCTATGTAGTTCACAAATGTCTTCAAAAGCTGGCTCACACAAATCTGGAGTTTTCAAATGGGTTTGGTACCTTACAACCTCATTTATTTGAAGAGTTTAAAACATGAGAACATAGTTAATTCCAAGTCTGACAAAAAGCAAGTAATGTTCGAAGTAGTAAGTTTTAAATCTTTTTTGCAGGTTGTTGTTTCATAGCAGCACATCCCTATGTGCCAATGGAGGTGGATAAGGAATAATTGAATTGGGTGCCACCATATTGAAAGGCACTGGAATGAATCCAAAGGGGTTTTTTTACCAACAGAAAGCAGAAATTAACTTTTCTACCTCCCCCCTCATGCTGTAAATGAAACACTCTGAAAATGCTGTTCCAAGGGGAGAGGAAATCCTCAGGAAAAACATGGGGGCAAACTGGGGGGGCTGAGGTAGGAAAATCAGCAAAAAAAAAATCACCTTTCAGTAAAAAAAATCAGAATAAAATGACCTTTAGAATCACATTGTTGGTTTTGGATAACTTAACATTTGATTATGAGTATGTCTATCTCTTCCAGGTGCTATCATCATACTCTAATAGTTAGCCCCCATGCCAAATGTGAAAGCTGTTTCAACAAGGCAACACACAAGCAATATGGAGGTTTCTGCATGTCCAGGGGAATCTCCAGGCATTCAGAAAAATACTGCTTTGTTGTTATACTGAAAAAAGGGAGAAAGCAACCCTCCCCCAAAAAAATGAGACAGAGTTTGGAGGGAACAGACATGCTACCCTCCCTCTAACCCTTGACAGCTGCTTTCATTCAGCCTCTGAAAATTTGCCTGTAGGACTCCAGTTGGGTGGTGAAGAGACAAGCCACTTACTTTCTCCCTCCTTCCAACAGCAATACCTTAAGAAGAAAACCCGCTGAACAGCTAAGGTGAAGAACAGGACTCTCAACCCTTGTCTTCAGTTTACAGGAGAAGAGCCAGCCCCTTCTGTGCCCCAGCATCACAAGTCAATTTTCTACACAGCTGAAATTCACAACTTCAAGAGGTAAAAGATTCACATTGCTGCTTCCCCCCATCAGAAACATCAGTGGGGCTTTGAAATTCAGGACCAGTTGCAGACACATAACAAAATCTTGGGGAGTGTTTTTATTTTGACAGTTCTAACCCATAGTACAAGTTATATAAAAAGGAAAGTGGATTTAAGGGGCAAGTAAGGAACAAGGTAAAAGCAATCTGCAACATTTTGCTGTGGGTGGCTGCTTTATTTATGTAAGAGAATCCTCACACAAACATGTTCAAAGGTAGTCTGGTTATTAAATTTGGACATAAAAGATGTAAGCTGAATTCGAAGGAATATTCCAAGAATATGAACACCTAAAAAACATGGACAAAGTAAAGAAAAACCCTTATAACCTGTTAACTAGTTTTCAGTGGGTTCATTAGTTACTTTTAAAAAGTTTATAATAACATTTAATTCAAAGAGGGCAGTATTTTGTTGAAACACAACTGAAACGGGCAATAATAATTACACAGTACTTATTTATTTATATTTTATTTATTTATATTTTCGATTTATATTCCGCCCTCCCTGCATGGGCAGGCTCAGAGCGGCTTGCAACAAGTTAAAATACAACAGAATGAATACAATAAAACATAGATGCTTCAACAGAGCAATAATCTAAAATTCTAGCAAACAATCAAATTTGTAAATAAAGTGCTGTTGCGTGTAGTTAGCATTTATACAGAAGAAGAAGAAGAAGATGATGATGATATTGGATTTATACCCCGCCCTTCACTACCCAAAGGTGTCTCAGAGTGGCTTACAAACTCCTTCCCCTCCCCACAACAGACACCCTGTGAGGTAGGTGGGGCTGAGAGAGCTCTTGACAGAAACTGCTCTTTTTCAAGAACAGCTCTTATCAGAACTATGGCTTGCCCAAGGTCATCCAGCCAGGTGCAAGTGGAGGAGTGGGGAATCAAACCCGGTTCTCCCAGATTAGAGTCCACGCACTTAACCACTACACCAAACTGGCTTTCAGTGATCAAAGTGCTTCATATACTGTAATTCTTACAAGAGGTCTGTAAGGTAGACCATTGTTATTTTTCCCATATTGCTAAAGTGAGGCTGAGAGAGAAGCTTGCCTGAGGACATCCTGTGAGTTTGTCACAGGAATGAGATCTGAACCAGAGAACTCACAGCTCATTTTTCTAGCTGCAATGCTGAGGCAACTATTTGGATAACATACTGTAAAGTCCAACTGCACCAGTTAATGAACACTGAGTCTGACTTCTCAACACAAGGCAGACCTATACAACAGCTCCCCCATAGAAGAAGAACAGAAGATATTGGATTTATACCCCACCCTTCACTACCCAAAGGAGTCTCAGAGCAGCTTGCAGTCTCCTTTCCCTTCCACAGACGCCCTGTGAGGTAGGTGGGGCTAGGAGAGCTCTTTCGAGAACTGCTCATGAGAGAACAGCTCTGAAACAACTTGTAACTGACCCAAGGTCACACCAAGCAGCTGCATATGGAGGCATGGGGAATCAAGCCCAGCTCTCCCAGATTAGAGTCTGCACTCCTAACCACTAAACCAAACTGGCTCTCTTTTTTTTTTATGCCCCCGGAGAGGATTTTTTATTTCATTTTTTTTATAATACTACAAACTACAACAGAAAATGGAAAGGGGGACTACATTTATGGGATAAAAGAAAGATACCCACTACTAACTAAAAACCCAAAAGAGGAGATATTCTGATCATCCTAAACAAACATCAAGTCTTAATCCCGCTAATCCCTTTACAAACTGAGTCAAGTTTAACAATAACTTTTCAGTTCTTAAAATTTACTGTCATTAAGAAATACCCCAAGTCATCTCATTTCAAAGTTTTTCCAAGGCACAAATCAGAGTCCTTCAGCCTTCACTTCTCCTTGCCTCGTCTCTTCCCCAACTTATAGGGACTTTTAGGAGCTGCTGCCCCTTTCTCTGAAAGAGAGTCCTTTCCAGAAGAATCCGAGTCCAGCTCGCCACTGGACTTACTGTCCTCCCCTTCTTTTTCTTCCTCTTCTGGCCCTCCCAACTGGACTCTTAAAAATTCCTGAGCTTTCAGAACAGAATCAATCTTTTCTTTTTTATCCTTAATTTTGAAGGTGACATCTTCTGGAGTTAGCCATCTATATCCAATTGAATTTGTCTGAAGAAAAAGTATAAGGTCTTTATATTTCTTTCTCCTTTGTCTTATTTCAAATGGGATGTCTTTTAGAACTCTGTTGACATTTCCCCCAACTTTCAGGGGTATGCCAGATACTGCTTTCAGGATTGCATCCCTCACATGCCTCTTCGAGAATCTTACAACAATTTCCCCAGGCAGATTGTTTATATACCCCGAATATGACCTATAGGCCACATCCATATCGCTTATCAACAGTTACGCCTTCATCTCTGTCACTGGGGCCAATACTTCACTCATCATTTCCTTTAGATTCTCTCCTTTAGTCTCTGGCAAGCCCTGGAAGCGAAGAATCATGTTAGCCTTTTCCATTTGTAGCAATTGATCTTCTGTGGAGACTTGCTTCTTTTCCAGTTGTTTTACTTTTTTCTTCACCTTTTGGGCAGTGGCATCCACTTCTTTCACCTTCTCAGCTGTTTGATTCATCATTTTCAGAGTCTCATTTATCTGGGTTTGCTGACCGGTGATACATTGAGTCATATAAGACATCTGTTCCTTGAAGTTATTCAGCTGGTCCATTAGAGGGCGCATGGATTCTGCCAAAATCTTTGCCAGCTCGTTGATTCCTTCCGGTTTTGGGATTTCTGTCACTTTCGATTTCAGCAACTTCTCCTTTTCCGTCCTCTTCCCTGCCATGTTCTTCGGTTTGTTTACTTTCGCAAGTTTTTTTTAAAGTCTCCGAATATGCGCTTAAACGCTCAAACACTCTGTGGTAAGTACTTCTTAACTGTTTTAAGCGTTTTTTCTTCCGCTCCCCCCTCATCCGCTCAAAAGTTCATGCGCTTGGGAGGCGTCCCTTCCCCGCTCGCCTTAATCTCTGCTGCATAGGTTAGGGCAGGGAGCTTTCTTTTCTCTTTGAACATCGCTTAAACGACTCACGTTCATAATCGGTCCTCAGACCTCATGTACGTTCTCTTTCAGATGCTCGATCTCCTGCGCTTGCCCCGATTAGCGTTGCTTAAGTCCATTCAGTCTCTCAGCATGGAGAACTGTCGGAACGGAGAGATGCCTCAATTCTCCGGCATTCCGCCATCGAACTCTCAGAAGTTCCATGGCCAGGGTCCCTTCAACCGGGTCCCTGGGGGGGTGACGAACCTGCGCACCCCCTCTTTCGGCTGGAGTGCAGCTTCACCCCTGGGAGGTCCAGGAGGTGAGTCTGCTCTAGCATGCCACCATCACCGGAAGTCACCAAACTGGCTCTCCACTGCAGACAGACCATCCACTGCAGATCATTCAGCTGGGATAGCAAATACTTGCTAAGACAATAACCAATGAATCTGGCTACAGTCCTATGCCAAACTTACTGGAAGCAAGATCTGCAGAATTCAGAGAGTAATTCCCAGGAAACATGGCTAGGATAGGGATACTATGTAGTTAGTCATACACTACAAAGTGAGGCAACATCGGTAAGCTAAACAACATAAAACTACAGCCCTTCCTCACCTTGGGAAAGTCACATTTAATGATAAGCAACCTTCTCCCCCAAGGATTGTCTCAAAAACCATTTGGATTTTTTAAAGCTTTCCTGATAAACACTTGAAAAAACTCAAGGGTTGTTTTGAGCATTTGATGGGAATGCTCAAAAATTCAAATGGGTGAATCATGCCTCTCCTATCAGCACACTGTCCCATCTCAAACAAAAAACTCTTACCATTAAAAAATGAATTGAAGTAACCAGTGATAGGGAAAGCTTTCTGCACACAAATCACATATTGCCTAACCTCTGAAAATTGATGCTCTGAGAGTACTCAGAAAGGTGCATTAGGTAAAGCTATGTAGGATACAATTGCAGTTTCTGTACCTCTCAGTTCAATTCAAGAAGCAGATGTCATGATCCTTGGTAGGAAATTATGCTTTGAGAATATGTAGAGCAACATTTCCAGATACCAGGGAACATAGGATTTGTGGATATTGAGTCTTCCCTGCCACCAATTACCCCATTCTTAAAGGTAAAGGGGTTTGCCCAGGAAGAGACTAAAATAACTATAAGGGAAATTTAGTGAATCATATTTCAAGCCAAATCCCATCAAAATGGAGGGAGATTTTATAAGTGAGGGGAGTTATATTATAAACCCTCAATTTGAAATTCATTAGCATCACTAATCACATTTTGACCATAAATTAAAGAGCAATAGAAAAGTTTATTTTAAGCTATCATATTCAGTCTGTAAAGCATATTAAAATGTAAGCTATGGTTTCTAAACCCAAAACATTTAGTTATTTTTTATATTGTATAATTCTTTTGGGCCAAGTCAGTGGTTTAGTTGAGCCCAGGACATAGCTTCCAACCATGGCCAGATTTTCAAAGTTGATGATGCTGCAAAAAACACATCCCAAAGAACACTAAGAAGAATGCATGTCCCCTTTTAATGCGTAGACATCAATATTCAACAAGTTCAGGTACTAGTCACCCCTTAAGCATTAAAATGGGCACCAAGACAATGAATACAGTGTGTTTTTATTTTATCTTTTAGGAAGGACAAGTTTTGAAGCAAACAAAAACTATCTCAAGATGATAAGTTGAGACACAAAACTACTATCACTTTCCCTCCTGATGGGGGCTCTGAGGCTGTGGTCATTTGGGAAGGTAATTCCACTTTGTTCCCACTTTAATTTAATCGGGAACATTTTTCTTTGGGTTGGGCTGATTAGATGCAGCCGGCCCCTCTCTTCCACCACGCGCTCACTTGCCAGCTCCTAAGGAAAATCATTGTGCATTACCCGTGGTTTTTTTTTTTTTTAGAGCTTCTGGTTTGAGCGCTTGAGCAAACGTGCACTTAATAAATTCATTATTAAATGTTATTTTATGTTAATTTCTCTGTTTAAAGATAATATGACAGCTCCAGCAAGCCACCTGCCCAACTAGCCCCGGAGGGGCAGGAAAAGGAAGACTGGCCGAGAGGGCTGCTGAACTCAGCTCGGCTTGTCGGGGCTGCGGCGGAACCTCCATTGTGCCGAGTCCCTCCAGGCGATCCTGCCAGCCATGGGGCAGGCTTGGGTGGCTGCTGCTCCTGCCGCCGCTGTGGGTAGTGGTGCTGCTGCCGCCATTGCCCCACGAAAAAAGGCTCAGCCCCACCGTCTCCACCATCCTCCTTCATGGGGAAGGGGCTTCTGTTTCTTACAACAAATTCATATTATCTTTAAACAGAGAATTGAACATAAAAATAATGTTTAATAATGGATTTATTAAGCGCATGTTTGCCCAAGCGCTCAAACCGGAAGCTTTAAAAAAAAAAAAACCCCAAAAGCGGTCAGATGGCCCTAATAGCAATCATTGCAAAAGATGGCTGTCCAGATGGGCGAAATTGTGCATTCAAAGTGCAAGTGCCAGGAAAATACTTGATTTTCCAGGGGGCAGGAAAACCTGGGAGCATTGCGGGAGTGAGCCCGCTTCGGCACGGGAGGCAGATTCACATGTCTGATCAGCAAACTTAAATGCGGGAGGGAACAGCGGCAAATCCCGATCAAAAGGACCGTGTGACCACACCCTGATAACAGGCAGAAATACAGTTGAGTACACCTATAAGGAAGGCTCCATACCAGTAGAATTTCCTTCCTGACTTAAAATTGCCATGACTCTCCTATGCAGCAGAGCCCACCCAGATACAGCTGTTTTAACAACTTCCTCTCCTTGCTGCTGCATGACCACCAGGCCTCACCAGTTTTCAAGAATGCTTGTACAGATGGTAGATGAAGTTTCCCTCAAACATAATTAATTACAGCGGCAGACCAGAAAATGAAGATTTCAGTTCTTCAGTTTTTGAAGGCTTGTGTTCAAAGCCTGGCTTCCCTATTCCCACAAAGACTAAGGAACTTGTCAAGCAGAACTAGAAGGCAAGAAAACTGAGAGGGACTCTGCAGAAGCAACTGGAAAGATCAAAAATGTTTCCTCCATTGTCTAGACTAGCACAGCCTTAAGAATTTAATTCAACTTCTTAAAATAAGGTAATAAAATAAACAACATGTCTACACCCTCAATAATAGTCTAAATTTCAGTTAGGTTTGCAAGTTGTGACATTCTCTTCTGTTAAATACCACAATGAAGGAAGTAACAAGGCAGGCTGGTAGATAACACTGCTTGTAAATCAAATATGGGTGGGTGGGTGGGTGGGGGGAGGGTGGTATACCCCGTTTTCTCCCTATTGACACTACTTCGCAAAAGCTGCTGTTAAAAGCATTCCTACAGGCATAATCACAAGGAAAAGTAGCCTGTGTTCTTGCTATTAACAACTTTAACAGAAAGGTAAAGGGAAACAAGGATAATTAAGGAGGTATTGTGAAGATTTATAGTGACAGTGTAGCACAGGAAACCTCCTCCCTGAATATGCACACGGCAAGGAAAGACACTGACAATTATTGTGAACTATCTGCAGCTTTAAAATGGGGCTGAAATCAGGTAAGGAATAGTGACAGACATTCCACCGCTATACCAAACAAGAAGGGAACAGAAGAATACATATTCAAAGCACAATCATATGATGGATTAAAAGGGTCTGATGGAATTTATGTCTGGAGCAATAAATGCCTCTATATTTGGCTGTACTCAGGGCTTGACTACTGTTACACTCTTTTCATGGAGTCCCCCCCCCTAAATCCATCGGGGCTCTTTTCTTAGCTACAACTTTTTACTTCTCTTCTTCCTCCCAATTTTGGAAAATTTGCTGCCAAGAGACAACCCCCCCAAAAAAACTAATGAAGAAAGGCTGACAGTGGTTCCTCCTTTATTTGGGTAGGATTTCAATTCCTTCCAGTTTTCTCTACCTGCTGATGCCATAAGAATTCTCAACAGAGCTCTCATATCAGAGGAGTCTTCATAGCCAGGACCTCAGATCCATTTGTTTGCTATGCTAACTGAAATCCTCACAAGGGGGGGGGCTTCTAGTGTCCTGGCCCCACTGGTGGACCTCCTGATGGCACCTGGTATTTTTGGCCACAGTGTGGCAGAGTGTTGGATTGGATGGGCCATTGGCCTGATCCAACATTGGCTTCTCTTATGTTGTTGTTGTTGTTGTTGTTGTTCAGTCGCACAGTTGAGTCCGACTCTTCGCGACCTTATGGATCAGCTCCCGCCAGGAGCTTATGTTCTTAAGAATATACAAATACAAGTAGCACTAAGGCTTCCATGGGAAGACGCTTGAATGTTCTTGCAATTTAATGAATTTTGCAAGTCTGCCTCCCCAAACCATTTCAGGTTATACATTAATTGAAAAAGTTCTTGCTAATAGAATTTCAGCAACTGATACCAAATTATTTCTACTTGGAACTGGTTTGTCAAGATCAGTAGAGGTTGATCTCAAGAATTTGCTTTCCAAGCATTTATAATCATGGGACAAACCCAATATATACCAAGGAAATCTCCCTTAATATTATCACATCACCAGTACTTCAATATACCCACCTACACTTCTTCGTAATTCTCCTAGGAGTGTTAAACCATTGCATAATTATTTTATTATGATTTTCATGAATGCTTCTAGATGATAACAGGCTTCTGACAATAAATTGTTCCCCATTGGCCCTTCTTAAATCTTTGTCCCAAGTTTTCATGTAACTCATATCCTTCTGGCAGGCTAGACGCAATTCATATATTTTTGACAGCATGCCCTTTGGGCTATTTCCACTTAAGATTTTTTTCAATGTATTTGCTATTTCAAGAAAGCATATCTACTTGTCAGTAAGCCCACCAATTTTCAAAAAATGTCAGCCCCGCCTTTGCATGTGTGGCCTGCAATAATGCAGAGCACCAGAATTAACATTTCAGACCAGAGAAAGGGGGAAACAAAAGGATTAGGATGGATGCTGTTGACATAGTGTATGTCAAAGTTCCTTTGTAACCAAAGTATTACAAATTAAGTATTTAATGTGACTTTAACAGAACTGAAATATTGTTGTGATGTAAGAATAATCATTTTTTAAAAACAGCAACAGCTAAGTAAAACCTCTGGGTGATTGAAGAATATTGTTATATCAAAGTGAGGTGGAGTGGACATTTCCTGAAAATAAATAACATTGCAAAGTGCAGATATTTATTTTCTAGGTGATACACATGTTCTTGTTATGATAATGTTATTAGTGCATTAAGAATTGATGCACAGACATGACACAGGCATACTGGAGCGTACGTTATTCAGTATAGCATGATTAAAAGCTAATATACATTTTGATGGCTTGTATTGTTAATTTGTTCTATTCTTTAATCAACCTTGAAACTTTTTTAAAATTCTTGGTCATTCCCAACAAGCCTTTGGTTTCCTGACTAACACAAGCTGATTTTGCATGCACTACTTGTTATAGCCATTAGCAATTACATATATATAAAGTTTTGAGTACCAATCTAGTTTGCCTTAGCAGCAACATAATTCATCTCATTCTCTCTGCCATTCTTGTTTCCTGAATTATATAACCCTTGCTCTTTGAATACAATCTTCAGGAATATTTGCAATATCATTCAAGTCCCAGAACCAGGGGACAGAAAGGTTTTTGAGAGTTTAGTACAGAAGCCCTAAAAACTGCATCTTAATTACTCAATTAGACAGTCAGAATCCAGGCTGCCATCTGTAATTTTAGATGGGTACTACTGGGGTGGATCCAGAAACTGTTTCTTTTTCTGGATTCAGGGGCCATTCAAAAATACATGGGAACTGAATGTGATGCAATCTGAGATGTTTCTATGCCATGGTACACTATAGGGTTACCAACCTCCATGTGGCACCTGGAGATCTCCAGCTATTACAAATTATCTCCAGACTACAGAGATCAGTTCATATGGAGAAAATGGCTGCTTTGGAGGGTGGACTCTATGGCACTATATCCCGCTGAGGTCCCTCCCCTGCCCAAACGCCATCCTCCCCAGGCTCCACCCCCCAAATATCCAGGTATTTCCCAACTCAGAGCTGGCAACCCTACCACACTATCTCCCAGGGACAAAGGCCACCAGCCTGCTGGAGGCATTAGAACAAATTAGGTGAGGCCTACTATAACTAAGGGAAGTCATTTGCCCTGCTCTAGTACTATCCTAGTTTGCTCCAGTGTCTTTAGGTTACCAAGGCCACCATCAACACAGTGTAAAATTGTCAGGAGATACAGAACAATTCAGGGGCCTATGATAGGCTCCATCTTGTTTGCTTTAAGGTTTGTGCTGCTCCAAGGGAGCAAAGTATCACACTGGATTATGGAATTTGGAGGGATCG
The DNA here is from genome assembly GCF_001447785.1 of Gekko japonicus. Lineage (NCBI taxonomy): Eukaryota > Metazoa > Chordata > Lepidosauria > Squamata > Gekkonidae > Gekko > Gekko japonicus. The sequence continues at coordinate 500,459 of NW_015160243.1, forward strand.
ACTCACTCCTCCAGCAAAACTTTCAAAACAGAACAACCTGGTTCCATTTATACCTATTATCACACAAGGCAGTTGCGAAATGTCTACAGTCTAAAACCTAATCTTAATTACTGCTCACCGAGGGGGGGTTGTCTTTTAATCAGATGTGTTTTCCCTCCTGCACGCTATACAGAGTAGATTGTCACCACTGAAAGCATTTTGCTAACCACATATGCACAGTATTGCAAAAAGAAACTCAATATGAAAACCATTTGTATTTGTATCTGTGAACATTTTACATTACGCACCTCAGAAAGCGAGCCTCCTAAAGGGGGTAGAGTCTGTTGGAGAAAAACAGTTTCAGCTACAATATTAAAACTGTAAAAACAACAATTACAGACAATCCCTGTAAAGGAATTTGAATGTTGAATGTTATTATGTTGAATGTGTAAGAAAGGAAGCAGTTTTACTCCTGCTTTTTCACTGAAGTCGTTACAAAAAGTGATCTGGGGTTATCTGTACAAGCTTTTGTTCATTGTCACATTCCTCTGTATCTGTCTCCATTCTTCTTTCCCTTTTGCCAGTCACCATATAGCCATTCTTTCCTGCCACCTTGTTATTTCAAATACATTTATTTGGGAGCTTTTCCCTGTCTGTGCATTGCATTATTCTAATGCTGATATTTTCAAAAATCTGGATGTGAGGATTGGCAAATGATTTCATAAACCATGGAACAACCATGTTTATTATCTAATTATACTGATAGTGTAAACTATCATTTCTTCATATAGACACTCCTGCTGGAGTTATCTGCAAGATGCCACAGTTTCTGGCCAAGCTATATACAAGGAGACTCTGGGAATGGAACAATCCACATCATTTACTCAACCCACACGGTTCCTTCCTACAAAAATTACCAGTCCTGCAAAAACCATGTAGCAGCTGCCTCCATACCACTTCAGTAGCATGAATTAAGTTTCACCATAATGCTTTTCAACAGGTCACCATTCAACAATTAGTTGAGTACTCAGATTACACACCACCTATATGTGCATGGAGAACCATTTTGTCACAATCCCCTCTCAAAACTTTGATTATTGTTTTAAAAAATCAGACATTTAGTTGGCAACTTTAGATAAACAGTGAACAGTACCAGCTATAATTTATCATCTTCATGCCAACACTGAACAGAATGCAAAACAATGATCATTAATTGAAAGATGCAATTCTCCTCTGAAAAGAACAATTGTTACTTTCTGTCCAACATAAAAGAATAAAGGTAGCTGTTGTAGTAGAGAACAACATCATCATACTTTAACTCATGTTTAGGACAGTAAGAAATTGTGCTCTAAGTACTTTTAGAACAAAGAATACTCTTTTTTTTAAACTTAGCCTCACTGAAAGTTATAAAACACTGTGAAATTTTATTTATATTTTATTAAATGTAAATCATTTAATCCACAGAGAAAAGCTCATTTCAGTTTGCAACAGGTTTCTCACAGTGGATCTATAATAAAGAATTTTGTCTTCCTAGCATTCAACCAGCTCTGATTTAAAACCAGCTCTATTTAAAAACAAAACCACTAAAGCCAGTTTATATGTTTCATTCCACATATTACTCATTTATTTAAAACATTTGCATCTGGCATTCTCAGAACCGTAGTTATCAAGATGGCTCCCAAATGCTATAGTTACAAAATCTTAAAAACCAAGTTAAACCACCTCTCTTGCAGGAGTTTGTAGACCCAGCAGCCTTGAAAGAAGTGATCATGAGACCTCCTTTTAAAGCAGATGTCTTTGGACCCCAGTGACCTAAACAACTACTGCCTGGTGGACAACTTTCTTTTGGGGGGCAAGGTACTTGAGTGGGTGGTGGCTATGCAACTTCAGGTGGTTTTGGGGAGACAGATTAGCTAGACCCATTTGAATCCAGATTTAAGCCTAGGTTTGGGAACTAAATGACATTGGTCTCCCTGACTGATGATCAATGCCAGGAGAGTGATGGGGCAGTGCATCCCTATTAATTCCTCTGGACTTTTCAGTAGCTTCTGATACCATCAGTCATGGAATCTTTCTCGTGAGGCTGGCTGGGTCTGAGGGGGTACCATACTTTTGTGGTCCCACTGTTAATTGGCTGAGGAATTCCAGAAGGTGGTGCTGGGAACTGCCTCTAAACCCAGTTGCTATGGGGTCCCACAGGGATCTTTCTTGTCTCCCACCTTATTTAACATCTACATGAAAACACTAGGTGATATTACCCAGGGATTTGGACTGAGGTGCTATCAATATGCAGATGACACACAGCTCTGTTTCTCCTTAACAGCTGAGTTAGATGGGCCTTTGGAAGTCCTGAACAAGTGGCTGGGGAGGATAATGGGATGGACAGGGACCAGGAAACTGAAACTCATTCTAGACAAGACTGAGATGCTGTTAATCAGTTACAAAGCTGTTTTACCTGAAGAACTGCACTAGAAGGCACAGATTTGGAGCTTGGGGGTACTGCTGGATCCTGGCCAACAGGTTGCAGACCCAGGTCTACTTTATGCTATGTAATGTCCTTTGTCAGCTTTGGTTGCTATGCCAGTTATAGCCCTTCCTTTACAAGTGCAATCTGGCCACAGAGATCCATGCTGTTATCACATCCCAGATAGATTACTGTAATGTGCTCTATGTAGGGCTCACTTTGAAATTTTTTCAGAAATTTCAGCTGGTCCAGAATGAAGCAGCGAAGTTATTGTCAGGAGCTGTATACAGGTACCAAGTGTTGAAAGATCTACACTGGCTGCTCATGTGTTTCCAAGTAAAATTAAAGTGCTGGTTCATAGATATATATTTATAGGGCCCTAAACGACCTGGGACTGGAATACTTGAATGACTACCTTCTTCCACATGGTCCAGCCAACCAGTTAAGGTCCTCTTCACAAGCCCTGATCTTTGTACCCCTGCCTGCCTGACCACAGAACAAGAAATTTTGTGTGGTGATACCTCACCTTTGGAATGCCATTCCCCTTGGGGCTTGCCTGGCACCTACTCTCCTTTCCTTTATGCGACAGGCCAATACATTTCTTTACTCTGACTTTTAACCCAGGGTTCCTAGATGGTGTTGTCAACCAAGTGGCTGTCTTGAGTTTGGTTGCCATAGAAATGTGGGGTGTGGGAACAAGAATGTATACTTTTTTTCTGGCCTCTGTGTTGTTATCTATCTAATGTGCCATGTAACCTTGAGACCTGTACTGCCTCTGGTACTCTTTTTCTCCTGGGAATTTTGGGCTATAGGCTCAGTGGGCTTATAGCTTAATTGTGATTGGCCAAGAGCCACTAATGCTTCCTTTGATTGCAGTATAATTGTTTGCTTGGCCCAATTCTACCAAAGAATATTACAAGTTTGGATCCTATCACTGTCTCAATCCTTAATTCTTCTGAATTCTTCTGAATGACTGTTATTGGGAACTGATTTCTCCACGGGCTCTGACAGGTGTGTTCCTAGCTTGTTCTGCTCTGTTTCATGAACTGTTATGCCTTGGATTGCATTTATTTGCTGTTTTTATTAGCGTAGTAACTAACCTTTGGTTTCTTAATTCAACTTGTTTGGGTTCAGTTTTTCTTCTCCTCTTTTTTGTTCCTGTTTGCTTAATATTAGGGATAGTAGCTATTTCACATTATGGTCCACAGAGATTTTGAGCTGTTAAACTACTCTGATGAACAGATAGCCTCACTATTGGATCAACCTTCATTGTTCAATACTAAAGGATCTTCAGATAGTTGTATTGCTTGGGATAAATTTAAAAAATTGAACTTTAAGAAAATGAAAACTGATATACATGCAGGTACTTTAAGGGTATTTGAGAAGCAAGTTTGTTCCATGGGGGATTACAGATGCGAAAAACACCTGGCATGTTTCCCTATAATATTGACTTTAAAGACAGATGGTTTGCCATCTTGAAAAAGTGTTCAATGGACTTAATGGCCTATCTAATAGAAATGTCCAATGCAGAAACTTCTAAATTGCAACAAAAAATTGGCTCTCTTAAAGTTGCGATCCAAAAAATACTGGCCTTGGTCACATATGTTTTGTGTTTTATACCTTTATTATTTTTTCCTGTTTTGAGGCTATTATTGGGCCTATATCTGTTTTTATCTAATAATTGTTATATATAT